>NC_035169.2:10852545-11137472 GCF_001659605.2 Manihot esculenta | reverse complement strand
GATCCTCAGCTGATGGTACCCAGATCTCAGATCTATTTTGGAGAAACAACCTGCTCCGGCTAGCTGGTCAAATAGATCGTCGATCCTAGGCAACGGGTACTTATTCTTGGTAGTGACTTTGTTCAACTGCCTGTAGTCGATACAAAGCCTAAGGGATCCATCCTTCTTTCTTACGAACAAAACTGGTGCACCCCAAGGTGAGGTGCTCGGTCGGATGCAGCCCTTTTCTACCAACTCTTGCAACTGTTCCTTCAATTCTTTCAACTCGGCTGGAGCCATCCTGGAGGGAGGGATAGAGATCGGTCGGGTTCCAGGCATGAATTCTATCTCAAACTCTATCTCCCTAGCAGGTGGTAAACCTGGCAGCTCGTCTGGGAAGACGTCTAGAAACTCTCTAACTACTGGCACCGAGGCGGGCTCTCTAACCTGACTGCTAAGCTCTCTTACATGAGCCAAATTCCCCTGACATCCCTTCCTAAGCAACCTACGAGCCTGAAGAGCTGATATCAGACCTCTAGGTGTACCCCTCCTATCTCCTCTGAAGACAACCTCTGACCCATCCTGAACTCTAAACCTGACTACCTTGTCCCTGCAGTCCAAGGTAGTACCATGGGTAGATAGCCAGTCCATCCCTAGAATGACGTCAAAATCTGTCAAATCTAGAACCACAAGGTCGGCGGACAAGCATCTTCCCTCAACAAACACAGGACTACACTGGCAGACTGACTCTGCCACTGATGGATCACACTTGGGTCCACTGACCCAGAGAGGACACTCTAACTCAGAGATCATCAACCCCAACCTCTGGACGGCTCTCGGAGCAATAAAAGAATGAGATGCACCAGGGTCCATCAAGGCATACACATCTGAACAACCAATGACTAAGTTACCTGCCACCACGGTGTTAGATGCATCTGCCTCCTGCTGAGTCATCGTGAAGATCCGTGTTGGAGCTGATGGACCTTCACCTCTGAAACCCGCTGAAGAAGAGGCTGCCCCTCTCCCTCTGCCTCTGCCACTTGCCTGAGTCATGGCTGGAGCTACTGGCTGAGCCACACTACCAGAAGCTGTCTGCTGAGACTGTGCTCCAAAAGCTGCCCTAGGACACTCCCGAGCCATGTGTCCCTCTTGCCCGCATCTGAAGCAGGCTGCTGTCCCAGCCCGACAAACTCCCCTGTGTAGCCTACCACACTTAGCCCAAATTGCATTATCCGCGCCAGAGCTTGAGCCACTCCCTAGTCCCAGACTAGACTTGACCTTATTCCAAAACTTGTTCTTCTTGGGCTTCCTAGTGGTGTTACTCCACTTTTTGCTACCTGAAGCTGCTGCACTGAAAGAAGAAGAGCCTGGGGTCTTAGAACCAGAAGGCTGTGCCACTGACTGCTTAACTGTTCCCTGAACGATGGCACTGGCCTCCATTTTCCGGGCCATATCCACTATGGCGTGGAAGCTCTCCCTATCTGCTAACTAGATCAAGGAGGAATATCTAGAGTGGAGTTTCATGATATACCTCCTTGACCTTTTCTGGTCTGAGTCAAGATTCTGCCCTGCAAATGGCAACAGCTCCAAGAATCTGTCTGTGAACTCCTCTACACCCATCTCATCAGTCTGCCTCAACTGCTCAAACTCTATCATCTTCAGCTCCCTTGAACTATCTGGGAAAGCCCATCCTGCAAACTCGTTTGCAAACTCCTCCCAAGACATGCTGTCTACTCTGGGGTTCACATAATTCTTGAACCACTCTCGTGCCTTCTTGCACTTAAGAGTGAACCCAGCCATCTGAATGGCTCTACTGTCATCAGCCCCAATCTCATCCGTGATCACCTTAACCCTCTCAAGATACACAAACGGGTCATCCCCTTTTTCATATTGGGGAGCACCCAACTTCATGTAGTCTGTCATCTTGACCTTGCTCCCACTGGCTGAGCTAGGTCTAGGAGGTTGGGTAACTGGGGCTGCTGGTTCTGTAAGTGGTGCAACATTCTCAGAGGTAGGGTTTGCTGGATTTGGATAGTAAGGTGGAGGTGGATACATTGGGTATTGTGAATATGGTGGGTAATAGGGTGGGTATGGCATCTGTGTGGGATAAGGGGTGAAGCTAGGGTAATCCGATGTACCTCCCATCGAATACCCGGGGTTTTGTGAGAAGTGTGGGTAGTGGGGTGGCTGAACGAATCCCGAGGCCTGAGTGCCTCCTTGGGACTCTCCCATTCCCTCTTCTGACATACTAACTCCCAAACTGCCATCCCTTCTCTGCTCTACATCCATATCATCCCCCATGTCCTCTGACGCTCCTCCCTGAACTGTTCCTCTGACTGATCTGCTTCTACCCAGATCCAAAGACCTTCTAGGGTCTCTTACTGTTCTGTCCCTGTTGGACCTGCTTGACATTGCCCTAGGCAATGTAGGAGGACGGGCGCTCATGCCCTCATCCTCAGGTGGCACTCCAGTCAATCGTGCAGATCGACGAGTTCCTCTCATCCTGTTTTCTGAAAGGCAGCACATAACAAGCAAACATTAGCATCATATGGTTCATGTGGGCACACATGAACCCTCATCACATACATCACATATCATTAAAGCACATGCATATAATCATGGCATTTCACATCATCATGCAAGACAGGACTCCACATCCTATCCTAGTGGACATGATCTTCCTATTGTGCTTGACCTTCTATAACATCTATGAGCCCGACAATCTAGGTCCGACCATATGAACCTAGGGCTCTGATACCATTCTGTAACGACCCGAAAATCGAACCGCTACCGGCGCTAGGATCCAGATCGGCTTAAGGCCGCCGGGACCCGTAGCAAGCCTGACATGTAACCTGTAAACCTGCTTAATCCCATACATGATCAACAACATACATAAAAATTAAAACTTTTCTTTCATACATTCTATCATATGCCAAACTCAACCTGTGCATGCACTGAACATAATCATCATCATAACTTGACCCCTCTATGGGATCTCATCAATGCCCCCAATGGGTGGCATAACATGTGTTGAGTTGGCTAACATAGTCATCAATAAACATAAGATCATGTAATAAAAAGGGATTACAACATCTATAGGGTCAAGCACAACTTCTAATCCTCAATATCATTATACATGACATAACTATTCAGTTTTACATTATCTTACAATTTATCATGTCCACTTTCTAACTATTACAAACATAAGACTTTACTCTTCTTGACTTCTCTGTCTAGCCCGTACCTGCAATCCTGGGGGATTAGGGAAGAGGGGTGAGCTACAAGAGCCCAGTGAGCAGAATAATAGAAAACATCATTTAAATCTCATGCCATCATGTAATGCAACACATCACAACAAATCACATCTCGGATGGTATTGTCACCAATAGTCCTCTACATTCCAAAGTGTCGGGACGTAGAATGGGTACAACCGGTCTTTCTCTTAACATAACATATCATGCATACCAATGTGCCAGGGACGTAGAATGGGTACAACCTGGACTTTCTCTTACATAGTGCCAGGGACGTAGAATGGGTACAATCTGGACTTCCATACCATCTCATGCCGTAACATCATCATACCATATGAGGACTAAAGGATCATCCAATAACCAATCCACATCAACATCATAAATGCAATGCAACATATTTGTGATTTCTAATGCAAACAACCTAATTCATCACATGGCATTCATGATGCATGAACATGCTCAACTGTATAATTCATTTGCTTTAAAACATAAAAGTTTATTCTACTCACCTCTTGGCTAGCTCTGACAAAGAATGAAGCAGCTGACTCACTGCTGGGGTCCTCGGTTCCTCGGGTCCGAACCTACACAGGTGGACTCAAATGAGGGACCAAACAACTAGAACATAACTCTAAAAACATCCCCCAAAAACCCCCTAAAACACCTCAAACAATCATGCAAAAACATGCAAAGGAAGGCTGAACAGGGCAGGTTCGGCGGCACCTTCGGCGGCCGAAAGTCCCTCCAGAGCCGAAACCCAGGCAGGTTCGGCGGCACCTTCAGCGGTCGAAAGTCCCAGACAGAGACGAAAGTCTCTTCTCGGGGGCAACTTCGGCAGCCGAAAGGCCTGCCTTCCCAGCCATGTTCGGCAGCCGAAAGTTCCTTCGGCTGCCGAACCTGGTTTCTGCCAAAGGGCAGAAACTTGGCTCCTTTATGCACATTTGCCTCCCAAATCTTTCAACATGCATATAACTCATCCAAATCATGCAAATATACATACATTGGCTCCTAGGGGCTTCAAACTAACTTAAACCCCAACTACAACACACAACAACAATACAAATTCAACATACATGCTCAAAACATAACATTAACTCAAAAACCTAACTATGAGCTAAACATGCATTCTACCCCATAGATCTTGCATAAAACTTACTTTAAACATGAAATGAGCTTAAGATCGGCTCTTACCACTTGAAGATCGAGAGAGAGACGTCCTAAACTCGGAGGTGGGAGATTTTGAGTTCTTGAACCTCAAAGCTCCAAAACTTGCTTTAAACTCGAAAATCTTCAAAACAAGATGAAAACTCGTGAAAAACTTGAAAGATTTGAAGGAAAAGACTCAAGATCGGTGAGGGGTGGCGGAGAACTCACCTTGGCCGACAATGGGGAGAAAAGCTCGCCCGTTTTCGGCTAAGGGACCCTTTTATAGTGGCTGGCCAGGCCACGTTCGGGGGCCGAAAGTGCCTCCGCATGCATGCCATGTTCGGCGGCCGAACCTGGACTTCCCTCACTTATGCCTTCGGGGGCCTAAGGCACACCCGAAACGCATGGATGTTCGGCGGCCGAACTTTGAGTTTCGGCGGCCGAACCTGAGTTTTCCTCCAAGGTTGTTTTTATGCACAAACACATTTCCTTTCAACTTAAAAAACATCAAATACATTAAAACATTTCATGAAAACATGGTTTTACCCTTCTAGAGGTCTCCGACATCCGAAATTCCACTGGACGGTAGGAATTCCGATACCGGAGTCTAGCCGGGTATTACACCAAGTGTTCTTATGTTTGAATAATCCAAGAAATTACAAACTTAAAATTATCCAAACTAACAATATATTACCTTGTAATCAAGAATCAAGTGGCCAATTTGATCAAAACAACAAAGTAATAAAAGATTCAAGCATCAAATTTTATGAATATTGAATAAACTAAAGACAAACAGTTTATGTTCAGATCTCACAATCCCTAAAACAACTTAAGTTTCAACCAATCTTCAACTACAATAAAAAGGTTTCAGCCACTCATGGCTGAACCAAAACCAAAAATAAAAGAAAAGAAGAAAGGTAGAAGAAGAAGAAGAAGGGAGGCGTCGGCCTTGAGTGATCCGAAGAGAAGAGGCGTGTTCTGGAGATCGTCCAAAGGTGAAGAGGCGTGCAGAAGAGCTTCTTAAATAGGATTAGAGGCTGACCTTGCTGCCCTAGAGGTACTTGCTGCCCAAGTTGTGTTTGAAAAGGAAAGAATTGCGTTGCAAATTATTCAGAAGGAAAGAGGCGCGCGACATGCACTGCAGAAGGAAGGTGGCGCGCGCGGATGCTCTTCAGAGGAAAAGTGAGGCGCGCGCGGATGCTCTGCAGAAGAGGAAAGATATCTGTCCAGTCTTTCCTTTTTAGGTGGAGCCTACGTTTGAATTTTGAATGCTGAATGCAAAAGAGGCAAGTGCGTCTTCTTGAAATCTTGCTGACTAAATAGGAAGATATGACTGCTGCAGTGTGTGCACATCATTGAACAAGGAAAGAAAGATCTGCAATTTGAATTTCAAATAATCTTCTGATTGAGCTTTCCTTATTTGCTTTTGCTTCTGTACTTCCCTTATTTGAAAACTTTCCTTTTTTGGCACTTTCCATATTTGGCACTTTTTGGCAGTTTTAAGAGCATTTTCACCAGATTGTCTCTTTACACCTAATATTTGCAAAACATGATTAAAACCACAAAATTAAGCAGAAAAGATGTAAATAAACATCAAGAGCATAATGATAAAATGGACTAAAATATGCTCTATCATCGGTAAAGTCTATACATATTCTGTATTTGCTATTGGCTTTTTTGACTAATACAAGATTTGCTAACCACTGTGAGTACATAACTTCTCTAATGAACCCTGCCTCCTCTAACTTCTAAACCTTTTCTCGAGTAACCTGTTGCTTCTCCTTCCCGAACACCCTTTTCTTTTGCTTTATTATTTTAGCTCTGGGGAGTACATTAAGCTTGTGGGTCATCATCTCGGGGTCTATTCCTGGCATGTTAGAAGGCTTCCAGGTGAAGCTTGAGGCATGTCCTTTGATAAGGGCCATTGCTGCCACTTTCTGGTCTTTGTCTAAGCTCGTGTTGAGGCTGAAGGCTTTGTCATCTTCTTCTTCGAATAGTGGGAATGTCTCCAGCTCGTCAACGGGCTCCATTCTAGCCTCTTTCTTTTCATCCTGGACCCCCATGACCTCTGGGTTTACCCCCTTAGCTGTCGCATTTGGTTCTGCCATCGTGGCCAGATACACTGCTCGAGCCTCCTCATGTCGTCCCCGGACTACTCCACCCTTGCCTTGGTTGGAAACTTCATGGTCAGGTACCTAATGTTGGTCACTGCTTCAAAGTCATACAGCACAGGCCTTCCCAAGATTGCGTTGTAGCTTAATGGGAGCTTCACCACTAGGAAGATTGCGTAGTGAGTGCATGACAGGGGCGGTTCCCCCAATGTAAGGGCCACCTTCACTTTCATTTCCACAGCCACTGGGGTTCCCCCTATCCCCTTGACTAGGGCCTGATCCCTTACCAGCTGCTCCACTGGTATTTTCATTTGCTGAAAGACCCTGTAAAGCAGCAGGTTCACCTTACTCCCGTCATCTACCAGGATCTTGCGGACCTTATAATTATGAATGATGACCTCGATGACTAGAGTGTCATCATGGGGCATCTGAATTTCGTGAGCGTCTTCAGGGGAGAAGGAGATGGTTACTGAGGAGTGCTCTACTATTTGCAGGACTTCGTTGTTGCTCCCCTCTCCACTCCGGCTTCTCTTCTTCCCTCTTCTGCTCATCCGGCCTCATGTTTCCTCTACGATCATGTTGATGGTTCCACTGGAGCCGTCATTCAAGGGCTTTGCTCCCTGTCTATAGGGCTTCTCCGCTATGGCTTTCTGTTGGGGCCTCTCTCCTTCTGGCTTCTTCATAAAGTTTCGGAGATGCCCCCTCTTTATCAACCTCTCTATCTCATTGATCAGTTGGTAGCAGCTATTGATATCATGGTCGTGGGTCCGGTGGTATTGACAATACTTGTCTGGATCCCTCCGGCTAGCGTCAGCTTTCATGGGCTTAGGCCATTGGATGAAGTCCTTGTCCTATACCGCTATGAACACTTTGACTCTAGATGCATTCAAGGGGGTGACTACCTCGGGGATCCAGGGCTGGTATGTCCTCTGTTCTCTCCTGTCACAGGGCTTCCTGTACATCTCAGGTCCTTTATTCGACTGCCTCTCCTGCCTCTCATGCCTTCTTTCTTCCACCATCTTTCCCCTATCTCCAGCCTCCCTGGCGAACCTTTTGGTGGTTAAGGCGTCATTTTGCCTTATGTACTTCTCTGCTCTTTTCATTAGTTCCGTTAGGGTAGTGGGTGGCTTCCTACACAATGACTCGAAGAACTCAGGGGATGTGGTTCCCTTTTGCATGGCTTCCACTGCTCGGCCCTCCTCCAGCTCAGGGATCTACAAGGTCTCCGTGTTGAAATGAGCCACATACTCCCTCAGGGATTCATTCTTCCTCTGTCGGATCGTTTCTAAATAGCTGGTCTTCCTTTCAATTGGGACTCTGGCAATGAACTGGCTGATGAATAAGTTAGCCAGGTCCCCAAAGCTCTTAATGTTTCGCACCTCCAAGCTGTTGAACTAGGCCCTCGCTGGTCCTATGAGGGTCCTGAGGAAGACTTTACACATCAGAGCGTCCGAGAGGGTCTGGAGCTCCATGAACTTCTTATAGTTCAGGATGTGCTCCCGGGGGTTTCCTGCTCCGTTATAAGCCGCCATTGGTGGCATCATAAACTTCTTTGGGATGGTTTCCTACTGGATCCATTGGGAGAAGTGTTAAGACGTGGGCAAGAGTGTTTGAATATTATCATTTGTCACTAATTCAGCTAGGAGCTGCTCCTTCATCTTCCGTAGCTTCCGGTCTACATATGACTCCTTTTGCCTTGGCCTTTTCTCCAGGCGGTATCTCTCCTCCCATTCTTCACTCTCCATCCTCCTTGCTGTCTTCACAGAGCAGCTCTCTGTTTCATCATTTTCAATGAGCTCCCTCACCCTTCGGCCTCTAGCTCTAGCTGCTGGCTCATCCTCCCTGGCGGCTCCCCCACTTCTCTCTCCGGTTCTCTGACTACTTTGTTGGGGGATTTGGTAGTTAAAGGTGAGTTGGGGCTCAATAGAGTTGAACCCTTCAACTACAGGGGATACGCTTAATGGGGTATTAAGGCCCCTCTGTTGCAGCCTCTGCCCTACCAGTGAGCAGTGTTCTGTAGTTGAAGATCCATGGCCTGGAGTTCTTGGTTGGATAGGGTGGTTCTGAATACATTCCCTGCCGAGCTCGGCGAGGGATTAAACAGCACAGGTGGTGATAGAGCATATTTTAGACCATTTTATCATGATGTTATTGATGTTTATGTACATCTTTTCTGCCTAATTTTGTGGTTTTAATCATATTTTGCAGATATTAGGTGTAAAGAGAAAATCTGGTGAAAATGCTCTTAAAACTGCCAAAAAGTGCCAAATATGGAAAGTGCCAAATATGGAAAGTGCCAAAAAAAGAAAGTTTCAGAAAAGAAAAGTTTTCAAATAAGAAAAGTGCAGAAGCAAAAGCAAATAAAGAAAGCTCAGTCAGAAGATTATTTGAAATTCAAATTGCAGATCTTTCTTTCCTTGTTCAAAGATGTGCACACATTGCAGCAGTCATATCTTCCTATTTAGGCAGCAAGATTTCATGAAGACGCACTTGCTTCTTCTGCATTCAGCATTCAAAATTCAAATGAAGGCTCCATCTAAAAAGGAAAGACTGGACAGATTCACTTTCCCTTCTGCACATCCATCCGTGCGCGCCAACTTCTCTCTGCAGAGCATCCGCGCACGCCTCTTACCTTTTGAAGAGCTTGCAACGCGATTCTTTCCTTTTCAGATACAACTTGGGCAGCAAGGGCAGCATGTAAGGACCTAGGGAAACACTTTGAACTATAAAAAGACACATAAGGAGCCTCCCCACAGCTTTTTCCACACCCTCTTGGACACACCTACGGGATTGCAAATGACACCATCTCTTCTTCTTCCTTTCTTTATTTTTGGTTTTTGATTCAGTCATGAGTGGCTGAAACCTTTTATTCTAGTTGAAGATTGGTTGAAACTTTGGTTGTTTTATGGATTGTGAGATCTGAACACACATTGTTTGTCTTTTGGTTATTCAATATTCATACAGTTCATGCTTGATTCTATTATTGCTTTGTTATTTTGATCAAATTGGCCACTTGATTATTGATTGCAAGGTAAGATATTGTTAGTTTGGATAATTTTAAGTCCGTAATTGCTTTGATTATTCAAACATAAGAACACTTGGTGTGAAAACTAAGGAAATTGTATGATCTAGCAACATCTCATGCGTTTGAATAGTTAGGATTGGATCTCTCTCTCTCTTCATGCAGTTAACAATTGTTTGATGCCTAAGGCCCAAGGACGTTCCTTGGCAATTTGTTAATTAGTAATTAATTAGAGGACGTTCCCTAATTGGTTTAATCATAAGGAGAGACATGGTGGTGAGAAGCGTTTTCCATCTCTATAACTAATCTATTGAATCAATCAAAATAACATAAGTTTCAATGATCAATCCAAACAACTGAAGTGGATCCAACTCTTCAACTGGACCTTTCTCATATTTGATTTCCCTTTTATTTTATTATTCACTTATTTAATTGCTTTTAGTAGTTGTTAAATTGAATCAATCTCAAAACCTCTCCATTTTACTTTTAGTTTAGTTGGTTTCAGATTTATCTCAATTCAATTTATTTTGCTTTTAGTTTCGCTTTCAGTGAATTCTCTTAGTCTTGTTAAGAATAATAGATAAGTTTTCAATTCTCTGTGGATTCGATCCTTTACCACTATCTACAGTAGTAATATTGTTGATAACCGGAAAAGTTATTTTTGACCGGCTTCGAAAACCGCGAGTCAAAAATTGGCGCCGTTGGAGGGGAATTGATTCAACTAATCTATTTTTTTCTTTCAGGACCAAATCAGGAACAAAGCACCACCGAATCTGTCTCTGAAGAAGCCACTATTGCAGATCTCTTCTGAAACATCTCTATCGCACATCTCACCTTCTCTTCGCCATTCGGATTGCCCATCCTTTCATCAAAGCAAGTCACCATCACAGATTTGAATCATGGATGAGGTAAGTACATCTGTTCTCTATTCTCAACTCACATCTGTTATGAAGGATTTTGTCATAGAAATAGTTCGACAGGTTCAAGCATCCCAGCCACCTAGGCCATGTGGGATTTGTACATATGTAGGACACCCAACTGATCAATGTCCTACACTTTATGAGTATGACCAACCAGTGCATGCGTTTGAAAGATTCAATAGTCAGCCTAGACATACATTTGGAGGATTCTATGAACAGTCAAGACATGATCCATACTATAACACATACAATCCAGGTTGGGGAGCCTATCCAGACTTCAGTTATGCAGAGGCTAACAACTACCAGGATTATCAAGGATATCAAGCCCAACCAAAACCTCCAAGTACCAACCAGCACCTTGAGAAAATGATGAAGACATTGGCAAGTTCTATGCAAAGCATCCAACAGCAGATAGAACAATTGGCCACCTCAATGA
The DNA here is from genome assembly GCF_001659605.2 of Manihot esculenta. Classification (NCBI taxonomy): domain Eukaryota; kingdom Viridiplantae; phylum Streptophyta; class Magnoliopsida; order Malpighiales; family Euphorbiaceae; genus Manihot; species Manihot esculenta. The sequence continues at coordinate 11,126,610 of NC_035169.2, read as the reverse complement.
ATGCAAACATGTTAAGAAAAGAGGAAGAGTTTCAAGATGATAAGACAGATGATGAAAGTTCGCAAGTACAAGAATAAGCGGCTGAAGAGAAACAACCAGAATACTGTTTGACCAAACAAACTGGTCAAACAGAACCTGTTGATAGTTTAGATATCATTGATTATTTGAGAAAATATATTTTTTATATGAATCAAGATGATATTCTGAACAATGATCTTTGCAGGAAAAAGAGCCAGAAAGAGCTAGAATTGAAAGAAACTGACTGTTGCATCCAATAGGTGGACTGCAGCAATGCGCAGAATGAACAGAAGCAGACCGCACCACTTCAGCTTGGTGCGCAGATCAACCTTGCACAGACAGAGAGCATTTTAGGCACGCCTCTTCAGCTTGAATCGCAGGACAGTCATCCTTTTCAGTTAAGTCCTGCGCAGAAAGAGGAACCGGAAACCAGTTCAGCCAGACAGCCAATGCAAACAATCCATGCTCACAAGGAACAAATGGTATTACAAGCACCCAAACCAAAGGAGCATGCAGATCAATGCCTTCCCAAACCTCCGGATAAGGTAGAGTTTATTTTGCCTGAATTCAGTACTAAATTGCAGCTAGCTATGGAGAAATATGAATTGAAGTTGGAAATGCTCAAGAATGCAAACATGAGAGCTAGAGGCACACCTCATCTGAAAGAGGATAAGCTAATCATGTTACTTTATGAGTACATGGAAAAAGTAGGATGGGTTATGACCAAATCAAAAGGAGTGCTACACTTTCTATTCAATTCAGTTGGGACTCTTTTCCCTTCTCCAATTACTTGAGCCTTGATCAAGTGGATCGCACCATGCACACTACACCCAGGGGGGACTCAGTTTTCTTTTGCATTTTAATATTTCAATACATTGAGGACAATGCATGATTTAGGTGTGGGGGTGCATATCTCTGAATTTTTTCTTCTTTTTCTTTTCTTTTTCTTTCAGTTTGCAAAATTTTTTCTTTTTTTCCTTTCAGTTTTTTTTTTGCGATTTTTCCTTCTTCTTTCTTTCAGTTTTTGCGTTTTTTCTCCTTTCAATTTCCATTCAGTTTTTGCTTTCAATAACACACACAACCACAATCTTCTTCTTTTTTATTTGCTCTACTCAAACTGATAGACTATGGTGAATGAGCTTTTCTTTCCATGACCCCATTGATGTGATGACTATTTAGACTTATGTTGAAACAATTGCAGTGAGTTATATTCATGTTTGAGAATTGCCTTTTGAATTGAATCTTTGAGCTTGCTATGGTGAAAAATATATTGATGACACTCATTAGAGAGAATAAATTGAAATTTGTGTGAATGAACTTAACATGACTTGATTTAGCAATTGGTGTTGATTTGTCCAATGCATTGATTAAAGAAATTCAGCAAAGGCTTAGACTTTATGAGCACAAATTGAAAACTGTTCCAATGGTTGAAAGACTATGAACAGAGCTAGTAGCCACTTAGACAGGTGACCAACTGAGTAACTGGGGGTGGGTATCACAAATATGTACCTTCACGTCAAAAGGTTGGTGACTTTTTCAAGCAAGATTAATGTGCAAAAGGCTGAATAAAGTACTTCAAGGTAAGGGCAAATCACTTTGAAAGCTAGAAAGAGTCTTAACTGAATAATAATATGTGCATGTGTAATCTCTCTCTTGAGGAAAATAAATCCTAGCCATGGTAAGTAAAGGGAAACAAGGAAAGAAGGTGAGCAATCTTGATGCATATATTCTTCACTGCAATGATTCAAAATAGGTGTCTTGAGTAAGAGCTTAAGTGGAAATAAGGATAAAGTAGCAAAGAAAGTGTAATACCCGGCTAGACTCCGGTATCAGAATTCCTACCGTCCGGTGGAATCTCGGATATCGAAAACCTCTAGAAGGGTAAAATCATGTTTTCATAAAATATTTTCATGTGTTTTATGATTTTAAGTAAGAAAGAAGTTGAGTTTTTATTGAAAAAGACCATGGAGGCATTTCTAGGTTCGGCTACCGAATCTCAAGTTCGGCCGCCGAACATGGGATAGTTTAGGGGGGTAAGTTAGGCTTCCGAAAGTGATTCAGGTTCGGCCGCCGAATCTCATGTTCGGCCGCCGAACTTGCATGAGTTTTGGAGGCACCTTAGGCTGCCGAAGGTGGTCTGGCCAGCCCCTATATAAAGGCTCCATGGCCGAAACGGGCGAGTTTTCTCCCCATTTTCGGCCAACAGTGAGTCCATGCTCTCCCATGGTTGTTTTTGAATGATTTTCCTCCAATCTTTCAAGTTTTAACAAGTGTTTGCTTGGCTTTTGAAGATTTGTGAGCAAGTTTTGGAGCTTGGAGACCTAAGGAGCGAGATCTCCCCCATCTCCAAGTTAGGATCGTTTATCCTCTAGATCCTCAAGAGGTAAGCTTCGATCCTACCATTCTTGTATGTTTTAAACAAGTTTTATGAGATTTGTGGGGTAGAAATGCATGTTTAGGTTATTTTTGAGTTTATGGGTTAATGTTGAGTTTTTGAGCAATATGGGTTGTTTATGTATGTTTGATGTGTTGTAGTTGGAGTTTAGGATAGTTTGAGACCCCTATATGCTTGTTGGCTTGAGTTTGCTTGTTGTAGAATAGGTAAATGCATGATTGAATGTTTTGGGAGGCAAATGTGCATGTTGGAGGTTGAGTTCTGCCCTTTGAAAGAACTCAGGTTCGGCAGCCGAAGGGACTTTCGGCCGCCGAACCTGCCTGTGGAGGCCAGCCTTTGGCTGCCGAACCCTGCTCCCGAAAGTAGACTTTCGGCTCTGGAAGGGAATTTCGGCCGCCGAAGGTGCCGCCGAACATGCATGAGTTTCGTCTCTGTAAGGAACCTTCGGCCGCCGAAAGTGCCGCCGAAGGTGCATGACTTTCGTCTCTGGAGGGACTTTTGGCCACCGAACCTGCCGCTGAAAGTGCCCTGTCCAGCCTTCCTTTGCATGATTTCTATGATTGTTTTAAGGTGTTTTAGGGGGGGTTTTTGGGGAGTATTTTAGAGTCTTGTTTATGTATGTTTGGTCCCTCATTTGAGTCCACCTGTGTAGGTTCGGACCCGAGGAACCGAGGACCCCAGCAGTGAGACAGCTGCTTCAGTGTCTTGTCAGAGCTAGCCAGAGGTGAGTGGAATAACTGTGTAACGACCCGAAAATCGGACCACTACCGGCGCTAGGATCCGGGTCGACTTAAGGCCGCCGGGACCCGTAGCAAGCCTAACATACATCCTGTGAACCTGATTAATCTCAAACATGATCAACAACATACATAAAAATTAAAACTTTCCTTTCATTCATTTTCTCATACACCAAACTCAACCTGTGCATGCACTGAACATAGCCATAATCATAAACTTAACCCCTTTGTGGGATCTCATCAATGCCCCCAATGAGTGGCATAACATGTGTTGAGTTGGTTTACATAAGCAGTATAAAATATCTAAGATCATGTATTAAAAAGGGATTACAATATATTATGGTCAAGCACACTTCTAACATCCTTAAACATCAATACATTACATATCTGTACTGTACTTTTACATTACATCATTCTACAATTTGTCATGTCCACATTCTAACTATTACATGCATAAGACTTCATTACTCTTGCTGACCTCCTGGTCTACCCTGTACCTGCAAGCCTGGGGTTAAGGGAGAGGGGTGAGCTACAAGAGCCCAGTGAGCAGAATAATAAAACATTTGAAACATATGATAACATGAAATGCATCACATCACAGCTAATCACATCAAGGATGAATTTGTCACCAATAGTCCTCTACATGGTCGAACTGTGCCAGGGGAGTAGAATGGGCCTCACTGGTCTTTCTCTTACATAATCATAACATAGCATGACATAACATTCCATAATGCCAGAGGCGTAGAATGGGCCTCACTGGTCTTTCTCTTACATAGTGCCAGGGGCGTAGAATGGGCCTCACTGGTCTTTCGTACCGTATCATCATCATATCATAACATACGAGGACTAAAGTATCATTCAACATTCATCCACATCATCAACATATTATGCAAATGCAACATATTCGTGATTTCTAATGCAAACAACCTAAAATATCTCATGGCATTCATGATGCGTGAATCATGCTAAAACGGGTTTATTTATTTAAAAGCATAAGAGTTATTCCACTCACCTCTAGCTGAAGCTCTACTGACTCAGAAGCAGCTGAACTCACTGCTGGGGTCCTCAGTTCCTCGGGTCCGAACCTACACAGGTGGACTCAAATGAGGGACCAACCAAACATGAACATAACTCTAAACTACTTCCCAAAAACCCCCTAGAACATCATGAAACAATCATGCAAAACATGTAAAAGAAGGCTGGACAGGGCACTTTCGGCGGCAGGTTCGGCGGCCGAAAGTCCCTCCAGAGCCGAAAGTCAGGCAGGTTCGGCGGCACCTTCGGCGGCCGAAACTCCTAGACAGAGGCGAAACTCATGCATGTTCGGCGGCACTTTCGGCGGCCGAAACTCCCAGACAGAGACGAAAGTCTCCTTTCGAGGGCAAGCTTCGGCAGCCGAAGGCTGCCTCCACAAGAGGGTTCGGCGGCCAAAAGTCCTTTCGGCTGCCGAACCTGGTTTCTCCCGAAGGGCAGAAACTTGGTTCAAACATGCACAAATGAATCAAACTCATGCCATCATGCATTTTGCTCAACCAAAACATGCATACAAGCTCCTAGGGGTCTCAAACTACCTTAAACCCCAACTACAACACATCAAGCAACACAAATCCAACATACATTGCTCAAAACATAACATAAACTCAAAAACCTAACTATAAGCTAAACATGCATTCTACCCCAAAGATCTTCATAAAACTTACTTAAAACATAATGTAAGCTAGAGATCGACTCTTACCACTTGAAGATCGAGAGTAGAGGCGATCTAACTTGGAGTTGGGAGAGATTTAGCTCCTTGGGCCTCCAAGTCCAAAACTTGCTCAAAACTTGAAAATCTTCAAAGGAAAGCAAAAACTTGTGAAAATCTTGAAAGATCTGAAGGAAAAGACTCAAGATTGGTGAGGGACGGCGGAGAACTCACCTTGGCCGACAATGGGGAGAAAAGCTCGCCCGTTTTCGGCTAAGGGACCCTTTTATAGTGGCTGGCCAGACCACGTTCGGGGGCCGAACGTGCCTCCGCATGCATGCCATGTTCGGCGGCCGAACCTGGGCTTCCCTCACTTATGCCTTCGGGGGCCTAAGGCTCACCCGAACTGCATGCATGTTCGGCGGCCGAACTCTGAGTTTCGGCGGCCGAACCTGAGTTTCTTCCAAGGGTGTTTTTGTTCAAAAACTCATTTCCTCTTTACTTAATATCATCAAAAACATTAAAACATTTCATGAAAACATGGTTTTACCCCTTCTAGAGGTCTCCGACATCCGAGATTCCACCGGACGGTAGGAATTCTGATACCGGAGTCTAGCCGGGTATTACATTCTCCCCCCCTTAAGAACATTCGTCCCCGAATGTTTCTCAACTAGCACATATCATGGCATACACATAACATACATACAAAGCACATAAAACTCACAAGGAACTAACCTTAAAAAAGATAAGGGTATTGCTGGAGCATGGACTCCCGTGTCTCCCAGGTGCACTCTTCCATATTGTGGTGGTTCTACAAGACTTTCACCATCGGGATTTCCTTATTTCTTAGCTTTCTGATCTGGGTGTCTATGATCCGTACTGGCTGCTCAACATAGGTGAGATCCTCTTGGATCTCCACATCAGGCTCACTAAGAACCTTGCCCGGATCTGACACGAACTTTCTCAACATGGAAACATGGAAAACCGGATGGATTCTTTCCATTGAAGCAGGTAAATCCAGCTTGTACGACACATTCCCAATCTTTTGCAAGACTTCAAAGGGTCCAATGTACCGTGGAGCCAGTTTACCTTTCCTTCCGAACCGAACCACTCCTTTCATTGGAGACACCTTGAGCAATACCAGATCCCCCTCCTGAAACTCTACCTGTCTTCTGCGGATGTCTGCATAACTCTTCTGTCTGCTTGCAGCAGTCTTGATTCTCTCTCTGATTATGGGTACCACCCTGCTGGTGATCTCCACTAGCTCAAGCCCTGCCAAGGCCTTTTCTCCAACTTCTTCCCAGCAAACAGGTGACCTGCACTTCCTTCCATATAAAGCTTCATATGGAGCCATCCCGATGCTAGCATGATGGCTGTTATTGTAGGCAAACTCCACCAAAGGTAGATGTTGCCTCCAAGAACCGCTAAAGTCCAGCACACACATTCTGAGCATATCCTCGATAGTCTGGATGGTCTTTTCTGACTGTCCATCAGTCTGGGGGTGGAAGGCAGTACTGAAATCCAACCTAGTACCCATGGCATTTTGCAGACTCCGCCAAAACCTGGGGGTGAACTGGGGCCCTCTATCAGACACTATTGAAACAGGAACCCCATGCAGCCTGACGATCTCATCAACATATACCTGCGCCAACTTGTCCACAGAGTAGCCACTCCTGACAGGGATGAAGTGAGCAGATTTGGTGAGTCTGTCCACAATCACCCATATGGAGTCCAATCTGTTGGACGTCGCCGGTAACCCCACTACGAAGTCCATAGCTATATTCTCCCATTTCCACTCTGGAATAGGTAGCGGGTTAAGCATTCCAGCCGGCTTTTGATGTTCCAGCTTCACCCTCTGACACACTTCGCAGACTGACACAAACTGTGCCACTTCTTTCTTCATCGCTGGCCACCAATAAACTTTCTTCAAATCTTGATACATCTTGGTGGCTCCTGGGTGAACGTTGTATCTTGCATTATGAGCCTCTCTCATAATATCTCCTTTCAGCCCTATGTCATCTGGTACACATAGTCTGCTCCCATAGCGGAGGATCCCTTTGCTGTCGAATCTGAACTCACTATCTTTGCCTGACTGAACAGTCCTGGCAATCTTCACTAACTCTGGGTCCTCATGCTGTTTTTGAGCCACCTGCTCCAGAAACACGGGTGCCACTCTCATCTGGGCTACCAAAGCACCTGTACCAGACAACTCCAACTGTAGACCTTCATCAATGAGCTTGTAAAACTCCTTCACCACTAGTCTCCTCTCTGCCGTGATGTGGGATAGACTGCCTAGTGACTTCCGGCTTAGGGCGTCTGCCACAACATTCGCCTTACCCGGATGATACTGAATCTTGCAATCCTAATCACTCAGCAGCTCTACCCATCTCCTCTGTCTCAAGTTCAAATCTCTTTGACTCAGGATGTGCTGCAGGCTCTTATGATCTGTAAAGATCTCACATTTTACCCCATAGAGGTAGTGCCTCCACATCTTGAGCGCAAAAATTACTGCTGCCATCTCTAGGTCATGTGTGGGGTAATTCAACTCATGCTTCTTCAGCTGCCTGGAAGCATAAGCAATCACCCTCTCATTCTGCATTAGTACACAACCCAGTCCCACACGGGACGCATCACAAAAGACTGTAAAGTCCTCATCACTAGATGGCAGAGCTAACACTGGTGCTGAAGTCAACCTCTTCTTAAGCTCTTCAAAACTCTCTTCGCACTGGTCGGTCCACACGAACTTCTGATTCTTCCTGGTCAGTCTGGTCAGAGGAGTTGCAATCTTTGAGAAGTCCTGAACGAACCTCCTGTAGTAACCTGCCAAACCCAAGAAACTTCTAATCTCTGTCACTGAAGTGGGTCTAGGCCAGTTAGCCACAGTTTCTGTCTTCTTGGGGTCCACCTCTATTCCATTTTCTGACACCACATGCCCCAAGAAAGAGATGCTCCTCAGCCAGAACTCGCACTTAGAGAACTTGGCATACAAGCCATGTTCCCTCAAGGTCTGCAAAACCAACCGCAGATGATGGGCATGATCCTCTGCATTCCTGGAATACACTAAGATATCATCTATGAAGACAATAACAAAGTGATCCAGGTATTAACTAAACACTCTGTTCATGAGATCCATGAATGCTGCAGGGGCATTGGTTAACCCGAACGGCATAGAAACTCAAAATGCCCATATCTGGTCCTGAAAGCTGTCTTTGGCACATCATCTTCTCTGATCCTCAACTGATGGTACCCCGATCTCAGATCTATTTTGGAGAAACAACCTGCTCCAGCTAGCTGGTCAAATAGATCGTCGATCCTTGGCAATGGGTACTTATTCTTGGTAGTGACTTTGTTCAACTGTCTGTAGTCGATACAAAGCCTAAGGGATCCATCCTTCTTTCTCACAAACAAAACTGGTGCACCCCAAGGTGAGGTGCTCGGTCGAATGAAGCCCTTTTCTACCGGCTCTTGCAACTGTTCTTTCAATTCCTTCAACTCAGCTGGAGCCATCCTGTAGGGAGGGATAGAGATTGGTCGGGTTCCAGGCATCAATTCTATCTCGAACTCTATCTCCCTAGCAGGTGGTAAACCTGGCAGTTCGTCTAGGAAGACGTCTAGAAACTCTCTAACCACTGGCACCGAGGCGGGCTCTCTAACCTGACTGCTAAGCTCTCTCACATGAGCCAAATACCCCTGACATCCCTTCCTAAGCAACCTACGAGCCTGAAGAGCTGATATCAGACCTCTAGGTGTACCCCTCCTGTCTCCCCTGAAGACAACCTCTGACCCATCCTGACCTCTGAACCTGACTACCTTGTCCCTGCAGTCCAAGGTAGCACCATAGGTAGATAACCAGTCCATCCCTAGAATGACGTCAAAATCTGTCAAGTCTAGAACCACAAGGTCGGCGGAAAGGCATCTTCCCTCAACAAAGACTGGACTGCACTGGCAGACTGACTCTGCCACTGATGGGTCACACTTGGGTCCACTGACCCAGAGAGGACACTCTAACTCAGAGATCATCAACCCCAACCTCTGAACGGCTCTCGGAGCAATAAAAGAATGAGATGCACCAGGGTCCATCAAGGCATACTCATCTGAACAACCAATGACTAAGTTACCTGCCACCACGGTGTTAGATGCATCTGCCTCCTGCTGAGTCATTGTGAAGATCCGTGCTGGAGCTGATGGACCTTCACCTCTGAAACCCGCTGAAGAAGAGGCTGCTCCTCTCTCTCTACCTCTGCCACTGGCCTGAGTCGTGGCTGGAGCTGCTGGCTGAGCCACACTACCAGAAGCTGTCTGCTGAGACTGTGCTCCAAAAACTGCCCTAGGACACTCTCGAGCCATGTGTCCCTCCTGCCCACATCTGAAGCAGGCTGTCGTCCCAACCAGACATACTCCCTTGTGCGGTCTCCCACACTTCTTGCATATTGCATTATCCGCACCAGAACTCGCGCCACTCCCTAGTCCCAGACTGGACTTGACCTTGTTCCAAAACTTGTTCTTCTTCGACTTCTTGGTGGTACTGCTCCACCTCTTACTGCCTGAAGCTGCTGCACTAAAAGAAGAAGAGCCTGGGGTCTTAGAACCAGAAGGCTGTGCCACTGATTGCTTAACTGTCCCCTGAATGATGGCACTGGCCTCCATTTTCCGGGCCATATCCACTATGGCATGGAAGCTCTCCCTATCTGCTGACTGGATCAAGGAGGAATATCTGGAGTGGAGTTTCATGATATACCTCCTTGACCTTTTCTGGTCCGAGTCAAGATTTTGCCCTGCAAAAGGCAACAGCTCCAAGAATCTGTCTGTGAACTCCTCTACACTCATCTCATCAGTCTGCCTCAATTGCTCAAACTCTATCATCTTCAGCTCCCTTGAACTATCTGGGAAAGCCCATCCTGCAAACTCGTTTGCGAACTCTTCCCAAGACATGCTGTCCACTCTCGGGTTTACATAATTCTTGAACCACTCTCGTGCCTTCTTGCACTTAAGTGTGAACCCAGCCATCTGAATGGCTCTACTATCATCAGCCCCAATCTCATCCGTGATCACCTTGACCCTCTCAAGATACACAAACGGGTCATCCCCTTTTTCATACTGGGGAGCACCCAACTTCATGTAGTTGGTCATCTTGACCTTGCTCCCACTGGCTGAGCTAGGTCTAGAAGGTTGAGTAGCTGGGGCTGCTGGTTCTGCTGGAGGAGGAGGTGGTGCAACATTTTCCGAGGTAGGGTTTGCTGGATTTGGATAGTAAGGTGGGGGTGGATACATTGGGTATTGTGAATATGGTGGGTAGTAGGGTGGGTATGGCATCTGTGTGGGATAAGGGGTGAAGCTAGGGTAATCCGATGTACCTCCCATCGAATACCCGGGATTTTGTGAGAAGTGTGGGTAGTGGGGTGGCTGAACAAATCCCGAGGCCTGAGTGCCTCCTTGGGATTCTCACATTCCCTCTTCTGACATGCTAACTCCCAAACTGCCATCCCTCTTCTGCTCTACATCCATATCATCCCCCATGTCCTCTGACGCTCCTCCCTGAACTGTTCCTCTGACTGATCTGCTTCTACCCAGATCCAAAGACCTTCTAGGGTCTCTTACTGCTTTTTCTCTGTTAGACCTACTAGACATTGCCCTAGGCAATGTAGGAGGACGGGCGCTCATGCCCTCATCCTCAGGTGGCACTCCAGTCAATCGTGCAGATCGACGAGTTCCTCTCATCCTGTTTTCTGAAAGGCAGCACATACAAACAAACATTAGCATCATATGGTTCATGTGGGCACACATGAACCCTCATCACATACATATCATATCATTAATGCACATGCATATAATCATGGCATTTCACATCATCATGCAAGACAGGACTCCACATCCTATCCTAGTGGACATGATCTTCCTATTGTGCTTGACCTTCTATAACCTCTATGAGCCCGACACTCTAGGTCCGACCATATGAACCTAGGGCTCTGATACCATTCTGCAACGACCCGAAAATCGGACCGCTATCGGCGCTAGGATCCGGGTCGACTTAAGGCCGCCGGGACCCGTAGCAAGCCTAACATACATCCTGTGAACCTGATTAATCTCAAACATGATCAACAACATACATAAAAATTAAAACTTTCCTTTCATTCATTTTCTCATACACCAAACTCAACCTGTGCATGCATTGAACATAGCCATAATCATAAACTTAACCCCTCTATGGGATCTCATCAATGCCCCCAATGGGTGGCATAACATGTGTTGAGTTGGTTTATATAAGCAGTATAAAACATCTAAGATCATGTATTAAAAAGGGATTACAATATACTATGGTCAAGCACACTTCTAACATCCTTAAACATCAATACATTACATATCTATACTGTACTTTTACATTACATCATTCTACAATTTGTCATGTCCACATTCTAACTATTACATGCATAAGACTTCATTACTCTTGCTGACCTCCTGGTCTACCCTGTACCTGCAAGCCTGGGGTTAAGGGAGAGGGGTGAGCTACAAGAGCCCAGTGAGCAGAATAATAAAACATTTGAAACATATGATAACATGAAATGCATCACATCACAGCTAATCACATCAAGAATGAATTTGTCACCAATAGTCCTCTACATGGTCCAACTGTGCCAGGGGCGTAGAATGGGCCTCACTGGTCTTTCTCTTACATAATCATAACATAGCATGACATAACATTCCATAATGCTAGGGGCGTAGAATGGGCCTCACTGGTCTTTCTCTTACATAGTGCCAGGGGCGTAGAATAGGCCTCACTGGTCTTTTGTACCCTATCATCATCATATCATAACATACGAGGACTAAAGGATCATTCAACATTCATCCACATCATCAACATATTATGCAAATGCAACATATTCGTGATTTCTAATGCAAACAACCTAAAATATCTCATGGCATTCATGATGCGTGAATCATGCTAAAACGAGTTTATTTATTTAAAAGCACAAGAGTTATTCCACTCACCTCTAGCTGAAGCTCTACTGACTCAGAAGCAGCTGAACTCACTGCTGGGGTCTTCGGTTCCTTTGGTCCGAACCTACACAGGTGGACTCCAATGAGGGACCAACCAAACATGAACATAACTCTAAACTACTCCCCAAAAACCCCCCTAGAACATCATTGTAACAGCCCGGAAACCGGTACCCTCTTTGTAACGGCCCAAACTGCTCGGCACTAGGATCCAGATCGGCTTAAGGCCGCCGGGACCCGTAGTAAGCCTGCTATCACTCTACCCTTCAGGGAAACTCTGACATTCAAAATTCCACCGGACGGTAGGAACTCCGATGTCTGAACTAGCCGGGTATTACAATCATGAAACAATCATGCAAAACATGTAAAAGAAGGCTGGACAGGGCACTTTCGGCGGCAGGTTCGGCGGCCGAAAGTCCCTCCAGAGCCGAAAGTCAGGCAGGTTCGGCGGCACCTTCGGCGGCCGAAACTCCCAGACAGAGGCGAAACTCATGCATGTTCGACGGCACTTTCGGCGGCCGAAACTCCCAGACAGAGACGAAAGTCTCCTTTTGGGGGCAAGCTTCGGCAGCCGAAGGCTGCCTCCACAAGAGGGTTCGGCGGCCGAAAGTCCTTTCGGCTGCCAAACCTGGTTTCTCCCGAAGGGCAGAAACTTGGTTCAAACATGCACAAATGCCTCAAACTCATGCCATCATGCATTTTGCTCAACCAAAACATGCAAACAAGCTCCTAGGGGTCTCAAACTACCTTAAACCCCAACTACAACACATCAAGCAACACAAATCCAACATACATTGCTCAAAACATAACATAAACTCAAAAACCTAACTATAAGCTAAACATGCATTCTACCCCAAAGATCTTCATAAAACTTACTTAAAACATAATGTAAGCTAGAGATCGACTCTTACCTCTTGAAGATCGAGAGTAGAGGCGATCTAACTTGGAGTTGGGAGAGATTTAGCTCCTTGGGCCTCCAAGTCCAAAACTTGCTCAAAACTTGAAAATCTTCAAAGGAAAGCAAAAACTTATGAAAATCTTGAAAGATCTGAAGGAAAAGACTCAAGATTGGTGAGGGACGGCGGATAACTCACCTTGGCTGACAATAGGGAGAAAAGCTTGCCCGTTTTCGGCTAAGGGACCCTTTTATAGTGGCTGGCCAAGCCACGTTCGGGGGCCGAACGTGCCTCCGCATGCATGCAATGTTCGGCGGCCGAACTTGAGGTTCGGCGGCTGAACCTGGGCTTCCCTCACTTATGCCTTCGGGGGCCTAAGGCTCACCCGAAATGCATGCATGTTCGACGGCCGAACTCTGAGTTTCGGCGACCAAACCTGAGTTTCTTCCAAGGGTGTTTTTGTTCAAAAACTCATTTCCTCTTTACTTAATATCATCAAAAACATTAAAACATTTCATGAAAACATGGTTTTACCCCTTCTAGAGGTCTCCGACATCCGAGATTCCACCGGACGGTAGGAATTCTGATACCGGAGTCTAGCCGGGTATTACAAACTCCCTATGTTTCAAAGCAAATAATGAAAGTTTTAGCATGATTCACGCATCACGAATGCCATGAGATATATTAGGGTGCTTGCATTATAATTCATGAATATGTTGCATTGCATATTATGTTGTTGATGTGGATGAATGTTGAATGATCCATTAGCCCTCATATGTTATGACAGATGATATGATATGAAAGTCCAGGTGTGCCTGCTCTACGCCCCTGGCACTATGTAAGAGAAAGTCCGGGCGTGCCTGCACTACGCCCCCGGCACGATTGGATATGTATGATATGATATGGAAGTCCAGGCGTGCCTGCACTACGTCCCTGGCATGATTAGACTGTATAGAGGGCTAAATGGTGACAAGTTCATCCTTGATGTGATTTGTTTGTGCTGTGATGCATTACATGATATCATATATTTTAAATACAATGTTTTATTATTCTGCTCACTGGGCTCTAGTAGCTCACCCCACTCCCTAATTTCCCCAGGTTCGCAGGTACGGGCTAGTCCAGGAAGTCAGCAGGATTAGAAGTCATGTTTTATGTAATAGCTAGTTGTGGACATGAACATGATATAATGTAAAGCATAGTACAGTAATGTATTGCAATGATGTCTATTGAGGTTTATAGTTGTACTTGACCCTAGTATGTTGGTTAATCCCTTTGTACATGATCTATAAAATGTTCTATCATTGTTTATGTAAACCAAACTTAAGGTATGTTATGTTACCCCATTGGAGCATTTGATGAGGACTCCAATGTGGGGTTTAATGTTTATACTTATGAGTTGTGCATGCACAGGTTAAGTTTGGTAAATGAATGAGAAAGTTCAAAATTTTTATATATATGGTGATCATGTATGGGATTAAACAGGTATACAGGATGTATGTTAGGCTTGCTACGGGTTTCGGCGGCCTTAAGCCGATCTGGATCCTAGCGCCGGTAGCGGTCCGATTTCCGGGTCGTTATAGAAAGCTTGTTTGACTGTGTTTATTTGCTTGAGGACAAGCAAAAGGCTAGGTGTGGGGGTATTTGATAGAGCGTATTTTAGACCATTTTATCATGATATTATTGATGTTTATTTACATCTTTTATGCCTAATTTTATGGTTTTAATCATGTTTTGCAGATATTAGGTGTAAAGAGACAATCTGGTGAAAATGCTCTTAAAACTACCAAAAAGTGCCAAAAATGGAAAGTGCCAAAAAAGGAAAGTTTTCAAATAAGGAAAGTTTTCAAATAAGGAAAGTTTTCAGAAAAGGAAAGTTTTCAAATAAGGAAAGTGCAGAAGCAAAAGCAAATAAGGAAAGCTCAGTCAAAAGATTATTTGAAATTCAAATCACATATCTTTCTTTCCTTGTTAAAAGATGTGCACACACTGCAGTAGTCATATCTTCCTATTTAGGCAGCAAGATTTCATGAAGACGCACTTGCCTCTTCTGCATTCAGCATTCAAAATTCAAACGAAGGCTCCATCTAAAAAGGAAAGACTGGACAAATTCACTTTCCCTTCTGCACATCCATCCGTGCGTGCCAACTTCTCTCTGCAGAGCATCCGCGCACGCCTTTTGCCTTTTGAAGAGCTTGCAACGCGATTCTTTCCTTTTCAGACACAACTTAGGCAGCAAGGGCAGCATGTAAGGACTTAGGGCAACACTTTGAATTATAAAAAGACACATAAGGAGCCTCCCCACAGCTTTTTCCACACCTACGGGATTGCAAGTGACACCATCTCTTCTTCTTCCTTTCTTTATTTTTGGTTTTTGATTCAGCCATGAGTGGCTGAAACCTTTTATTCTAGTTGAAGATTGGTTGAAACTTTGATTGTTTTATGGATTGTGAGATCTGAACACACATTGTTTGTCTTTTGGTTATTCAATATTCATACAGTTCATGCTTGATTCTATTATTGTTTTGTTATTTTGATCCAATTGGCCACTTGATTATTGATTGCAAGGTAATATATTGTTAGTTTGGATAATTTTAAGTCCGTAATTGCTTTGATTATTCAAACATAAGAACACTTGGTGTGAAAACTAAGGAAATTGTATGATCTAGCAACATCTCATGCGTTTGAGTAGTTAGGATTGGATCTCTCTCTCTCTTCATGCAGTTAACAATTGTTTGATGCCTAAGGCCCAAGGACGTTACTTGGCAATTTGTTAATTAGTAATTAATTAGAGGACGTTCCCTAATTGGTTTAATCATAAGGAGAGACATGGTGGTGAGAAGCGTTTTCCATCTCCATAACTAATCTATTGAATCAATCAAAAGAACATAAGTTTCAATGATCAATCCAAACAACTGAAGTGGATCCAACTCTTCAACTGGACCTTTCTCATATTTGATTTCCCTTTTATTTTATTATTCACTTATTTAATTGCTTTCAGTAGTTGTTAAATTGAATCAATCTCAAAACCCCCCCATTTTACTTTCAGTTTAGTTGGTTTCAGATTTATCTCGTTTCAATTTCGCTTTCAGTGAATTCTCTTGGTCTTGTTAAGAATAATAGATAAGTTTTCAATTCTCTGTGGATTCGATCCTTTACCACTATCTGCAATAGTAATATTGTTGATAACCGAAAATGTTATTTTTGACCGGTTTCGACAACCGCGAGTCAGGTGATTAGTTTGAAGGGGTTGTGGGGCTTGAGAATGATAACTACTGACCTTCTTGAGTAGAACTTAGGTCGTTTGGGGTGTTGTTGGTATGGTTTTCGTTGTGGTTTGCCATGTGGATCTCAGTGGGTATTATGGAAAAGGAACTCTGGTAATGAGAAGATCTCTTTCGTTTCCCACAGACGGTGCCAATTGATATTCTGAAATTCAGAAAATAGAGTTTACAAAATATGTGTGAGCTTAGCAAGGAAAGACCATGTCTCTCCCCCTTAATTCCTTTGCTTTTTGTCCTCTAGTAACGCATAACGGCCACCCTGCTACAGTATCACCTATTTCTGTCACTCAGACCCGTACATATGAACTTGCCAGCGTATCCCTATCTGTCAGCGACCATTTAATTCCCTCTGACGCGCGTGCTGATAGGGCTGCGAGGTGACTGAACCTGTTTTCTCACCTCTTATCACGTCACCGGGCTAGACTATCTGCTGGTGGATCTGTGCGTGCGGTCAGTCTGACTTGTTTCACGTCATTGGACAGGAGCATACGATATTGGCCCAATCTGCTAGAGAGCGGCCTAATGGACTTTGGGTCTATGTTCTTCTCCATGGGCCAGCCTCATCCTGAATGTAAGAAACTCGATGGTCATCAAAATCTGTTTAATTTAATAAAAATTATTTTAATAATTTATATAAAAATATAAATTAAATATTAATTTATGTCTTAAATTTTTAATAATTAAATAAAATATTTTAATTTTAATTATTTAATTTATATCATGTGTAAAAATTAAATGTAATATCATAAAATATATTTAAATAAAAGGGTGCTTGGATATTCAATACATTTCGATGTAAATATAAATTTTTATCATCAAATCTATTTTAATTATATATGAAAATAAATAAAAATATAGTTTTTTTAATAAATTGGTCATATTTATTTTTTTTAATTTTACCTTTTTATATGATACATTAATCAATATAATACGATATTTTTTTTCAATCTGTGAAATTAGTATTACGGTAGTAATTATATTTTAATTTGTAATTGCTGTGTGTTACATTTAAACATATTTTTAACTATTTTGTTGATAGAGAAGTTAAACTTTTTTGAGAAATTATCATTCTCTTAGAATGGTTGAGTTTTTATTCTATAATGTATTATTTTAGATGTAAAAAAGACACAATTAAGCGTCTAGTTGTTTTTTTCAAGAAAAAAAAAAGGGTTGGAGTTAATTTAATTCTAAAGAAAGAAACAGGATATTGTTATATAATGAAATTCAAAAATTCCATCCAAGACTAGACTGACTTAGATGACTCATTCATCCACCTCACAAACAGACCAAAACTTTAAAGACTTTTCTTGCCCCTCTCTCAGCGGGTTGCAACTCTTTTTTCCAAGGCCCCGTTCACACTTGGACAGATTTAAGGTTTGTCTTTATATTGGTCATTGGATGTTTATTTTGATTTTTTTTTCTTATTTTATTTTATGGGTCTCATTTATTTTGTTTGGTAAGCTGACTTCCACCTCCAGCTGCCGTGTAAGGACTTCCTGTAAAACAAAGAATGCTAGTTTTTCTCTACTCCTTTTGAGTTTTCTTGTGGCGTTTTGGACCAAAGATAAAAACTTGTTTCGAAATTTCTCTTAGCTTTGTTTATTTTGTTCACTTTGGGAAAATCTTTCTGCAAATCCAACTTCATGGAGTTCTCGATTTTGTGAAGTTCAGGAATTGAATCGCTTCTAATCTGACTGGCAAGGTTTAAGGTGAGTCTTTTGCTATCTCGACCACAATTTTTATCTGTATATGGTTGCTTTTATAGATGCTATTAGCTTTTATGATTTATTTTTTCATTTTCTAAGATTTGGGTTGTTAAGGAAATTAAACATTTTGAGAAAAATGATAAAAGAAAGCAGATGAATTGATCCTGTAATCATTGCTTCCTTTTTGTGTTCTTGCGTTTTTCCCCCTTTAGGTTACTGTTGCTATTTTAGGTAAGTTGCTTAACATAGGGAAACTTGCTGCATATCAACTAAGTCACTGAATCTGGGTAAGGCTAGAATGAGCATTTTTGTTAAGTATTTAAGCTCTATTTTGAACCCATTTCGTTTCTATTTTTAGACAATCCATTGATATATAAAAAAGAGTCAATTTTGGGTTCTTAGTAATGATGGAATGTTGCTAGAATCTCATATTCTCTTCTCAAAGAAAGATTGTTATTGTATGCTCTTGATTTCCTAAACTAGTAAATTTATCAATATGTTTAGGTTCTCTTTGTCTTTGGATCTACAGTGAAGAAATTGGTGAATGTGAATTTTGTTGGGGGGGGGCTATGAAGTGTTTCTCATTTCACATTGGAGACAAGAAGGAAGAACCCAAGACTACGAAGTCTGTATCAGTTCAATCTGTGAATTCTACGTTTACTGATCGTGAAGTTGGGAGATCTGGGTCTGAATTGAATTCCCAGGATGGCTCAGGCACCATTACAGAATCCATTGGGAGGCCCTCATTTCCTAGTATGTCTCAAAGACCCAGCAATCTCAGAGTGTTCACAGTTTCTGAGCTCAGGTCAGCTACCAAGAATTTTAGTCGGTCGGTCATGCTTGGTGAGGGTGGATTTGGTTGTGTCTATAGAGGGTCAATCAAGAGCGTAGAGGATCCAACTAACAAGATTGAAGTTGCAGTGAAACAGCTTGGTAAAAGGGGGATGCAGGCAAGTCTTGTCATGGTGTTATTGTTTTGGAAGCTTGTCATTGATGACATGGAAAAAAAATTGTTCCATTATTGTTTTTGTCTGGCTAAATGCTCAATTTCACTCCTATACTTATTGGGAAAGTTCAATTTAGCCACTTTTCAACTTTTTGTTCAAATTAGCCAAGAAGTTCCAATTTTAGCTCAATTTAGCCAAAAAACAAAAACTTTTAGGCTAAATTTCTTAATTTATTGACTTAGATAAAAAATAAAAAAAAAAAAGTTAGAAAATCAATTTCATGATTTTTGGACTAAACTACTCTATTTCTTTGTTTTAGTCTAAAAATGAATAAGCTCAATTTCATGATTTTCTTGATTGTTGGGTTAAACTGAGCTTATATAAGAGTGTTTGGGCTAATTTGGACAAAAAGTTAAAAATGGGCTAAATTGAAACCCCACAGTAAGTAGAGGGGTGAATTTGAGTTTAGTTCCCCTTTTTTTGATATGTGTCTACTGTCAACATGATCCCTGTTATTAGTTATGTTAAGGGGGAACATCGTTTAGGGTGAAGTCTATCTGTTGTTCAGGATGTGAAAAATTGGGTTTCATCCAATTGTCAAGTCTTAGGGTTTAGTGATAATGCATTCTCCAGACTTCCCAATTTGATGTAATCTGTGTAGCATAATTTACCACAAATAGCTTGATATGATGCCAAATTAAGCATCACTGAATTTATTAACTTTGATGGAAGACAATATAAATCTTAATGTTTCACTAAGATGACTGCAGTACTGCTCCCTTCATATTAGGCCGCTGCACTTTTCTTTACTGTCTGCCTGTACTCCTATTTTTTCTTTGAAGCTTGTGGAATTAAGAAAGAAAATGTCTAATTTCTTATTCCCCCGCAGCCTGTAGCACTTTCTTCCTGTAATGTTACTGGGCCTTATTTGGTGCTTATGTTATTGGTTTCCTGCTTGTACCAGATTGGATGCTCTAAGCTGATGATAGTCTTCCTTTTTATCTTTCTGTTTGTGCTTCTAGACCTTAGATCCTACCTTGTGGTTGGCAGGGGCACAAAGAATGGGTAACAGAAGTTAATGTTCTTGGTGTGGTTGAGCATCCAAACCTTGTCAAATTAGTTGGCTATTGTGCAGATGATGATGAAAGAGGAATCCAGCGCCTTCTGATATACGAATATATGCCTAATGGAAGTGTGGAAGATCATTTATCTGCACGATCAGAGGTGCCTCTTCCATGGACCATGAGATTGAGAATAGCCCAAGATGCTGCTCGTGGCTTAACATACCTACATGAAGAAATGGGTTTTCAGGTACTTCATTTTCCATTTCAATACATTCAAGATATAAAATGCATTCAAATTTTGAAGATTTATTCTCAGTTGCTCCTGTCCCAACCCGAGAAAAGGGGAAAAGAAAAGTATATATGAGAAAAAAAGTGGTAAAAGAAACCTTTTTCCAGGTTGAGGAGTCAGGAGAAGGTGTTGCTATATGGTTTCATTTAATCAGCTGTTAACAGTTTGTAAATTTACTTTGCATACTGACTCTCGTTTTTTCTTTATTTTTTCTTTCTTTCCCTCTTTTCTAATAAATTTCACAGATCATCTTCAGGGATTTCAAGTCTTCAAATATCCTTTTAGATGAGCAATGGAATGCCAAGTTATCAGATTTTGGGCTGGCTAGGTTGGGACCTTCAGAAGGATTGACCCATGTTTCAACTGCGGTATGCTTTTACAATACGATCTTACGAGCACTTGACATTAATACCTTTAATTAGTGCCCACTTAAACACATTGGTGTACATCATGAATCACATAGAAGTCGGACCTTCTCAAGGATAATATTCAAATCGTAAACCCGACTGTGACTAATATAATGAAGGATAGACTATCTCAAAATTCTCCCTCCTATGTCCTACTTTGGTGGGTCTATTATTGGCAATAGTGTTTAGATATTGAACCTTTCATTTAGAATCTGGATGAATCACCGCTTAAAATCTCTCAAATGATTCCAGTGCTAGATTCCTGCGTTTTGCTTTTTCTTATCTAACTATGCTTTTTGAAGTGAATCTAGATGGGAACCAGCTTGAGGACTTTAATTGGTCTCCGCCTTATGTTATCTGTTAACAATTGGTTATCTTATTTATATCAGGTTGTGGGAACCATGGGGTACGCAGCTCCTGAGTACATCCAAACCGGACGTCTTACAGCCAAGAGTGATGTCTGGAGCTATGGGGTCTTCCTTTATGAACTTATTACAGGTCGACGCCCATTGGACCGAAATCGACCCAAAAGCGAGCAGAAGCTCTTGGAATGGGTGAGGCCATACCTATCAGATGCAAAAAAGTTCACACACATATTGGATCCAAGGCTTGAGGGAAAATACCCCGTAAGGTCAGCCCAAAAGCTTGCAACTATAGCTAACCGATGCTTAGTTAGAAACCCCAAGTCACGTCCAAAGATGAGCGAAGTGTTGGAAATGGTGAATCGAATAGTGGATGCATCATCTGAAACAGCTAGTCCTCAACTATCATTCAGAAGCACATTGTCTATGGACTCATCACGGAACAATACAATGAAAAAGAAAAGAAGAAACATAGATTTGAAAGGCGGAGAAAGTGGTTGGTTTGCTCGGATGTGGACTCCGAAGCTTTTAAGAACATGTTGATTGCAGTAAAGCTTCAGCATATGCAGCAGGTAGGTCTATTGGCCTATGGATTACTTATTGTATATTGAGGCTTGTTGGGTTATTCATGTATTGACTTAACAACAAAATCTTTAGCAAAAACTTTCTATATGCATGATTTAAGAGAGGCATCAACTTGAGATCCAGAGAGTGCCTAATTGATTGGAGAATGAAGATGTTAATTCTGATAATTTTCCACCAGAGACTCCAAGGCTATGCAGAAGATGTTGACTAATTTTCTTAGGCAGCTTGGCTGGTTGGCTCACTGTAGAGAACTTGGGAATAGGATTAGTTATGGAACTTTGTGAACAATATTGTTGTTGTTGTTGTTTTGTTGTCAGAGATGCTTATTGCTTAAAATCTGGTCTTTATCATCTCTCAGTTACCACACTTTGTATGATGCTATTCAGCAGATTTGTCATTTGTTGTAAAATATTTTGATTAGAATTTTGAATTAAATTTGGATCATATATATGTTTGTGTGAAAAACTTTATGAAAAATTACTATTTAATCTTCATGATAGAGAAATTCACTAGTCAATTTTTTGATTTTGAAAAACATATTAAAATGTCTTTGAGGTATTAAAAATTTAATAATTAATCTTTTCGTTAATTTTATCTATTAAGGGTTAAAGTAAAGTTTAAAATGTTCTCAGTTGGAAGATTAATTAGTTTATAGTTTTTATAAAATTAAAGAGTCAATTAATAAATTTTATTAATATTTAATTTTTTAAATAGTATAACACTTAATGTCTAAAGTTGATGAAAGACTAATTAGTAGATTGTTTTAATATTTTTCGTGTTAATAAATTTTTTAAAATTATAGATTAACTAGTAATTTATTTTATATTACAGAAATTAAATAATAAATTATTCTAAAAACTTTATTGATGAGCAAATGCTAGCAATGGGGAAATGAAATGTATGCAGGAGATGGAAGATGTTTCCCTCATTTGAAGGAAGCTATTTGTCCTTTTTTTAAGGCTTTTATTATTATCTTACAAAGGCATATTCAACTATGGAATAGGTTGCGGCAAATATTGACTTTTTCACTTTAAACATTTGAAAAAGGTTAAGAATTTGAAACAAACCAACAGGCCAATGGTTTCCTTTCTTTTTAATTTTTTTTTAAAATTTTTTATATAAAGAAAGGTCAAGGTATAGAAAATTCAAGCTTTTATTAAATTAAAATATTTATACTTAAATTTATACATGTATTAAATATTTTTGAATTAATTTTATAATAAATATAAATATAAATATAAATATTATATCTAGAGTTAGCATGGACATTTTTTTTTTTTTTGAAAGCAGCTATGGACAGTTTAAAAGACAAAATTCATGATGAAAATGAAAGCACCAAGTATCAAAATTAATGACCGTCGAACTTTTCTCATTTCAGCCGAAAACAGACTCTGGAAAAAAATATTGGTCCAAAACCCATTAGACACCTCTGAGCAAACCAGTCCAATATCACGCTCTCCAATCCGTGTCTAAACCAGGCCGGACTGATCCCATGCTCGGGTCCACCAGATGAGAGTCTAGTCCGGTGACATGATGAGAGATAGAAGAGTAGGCCCAGCTACCTTGCAGTTCTATCAGCATGCGAACCAGGGGTAATTAAATTGCTGCCTGATAGAGATGGGTACACTGGTGCGTCCGTACGTACGGATCTGAGTGATAGGAACATGTGGTACTGTAGCAGGATGACGGTTATGCGTCACTAGAAGATAAGAAAAAAAAAAAGGGATATAGAGGGGAGACGTGATCTCTCAAGCTAAGCTCACACTCACACTGTAAACCCTATTTTTTGGATCTCATAACATTAATTGGTGTCGTCTGTGCGAAACGAAGGAAATCTTTCCGTCACTGGAGTTCCATTTCCATAATACCCACTGAGATCCACATGGAAAACCACAACGAAACCCATACCAGCAACACCCCAAACAACCTGAGCTCTGCTCAAGAAGGTCAGCAGTTCTCATTTTCTAGTTCAACAACCCCTTCAAACCAACCATCCGTGCTGTTTAATCCCTCGCCAAGCTCGGCAGGAAATGTACCTAGAACCATCTTGTCTGACCAAGAACTCCAAGCCATGGCTCTTCAGCTACAAAACATTGCCCACTAGCTGGAGCTGTAACGACCCGAAAATCCGGACCGCTACCGGCGCTAGGATCCAGATCGGCTTAAGGCCGCCGAGACCCGTAGTAAACCAAACATTCATCCTATGAACCTGTTCAATCCCATACATGATCAACAATAAACATAAAAATTTTGAACTTTTCATTCCATTCAATCACCAAACTCAACCTGTGCATGCACTAATCATAAACATAAACATTAACCCCACCTTGGAGTCCTCATCAATGCTCCAATGGGGTGACATAACATAAATTAAGTTTGGTTTACAATAATCATCATTAAACATTAAGATCATGTACTAGATAGGGATTGGCATACTACTATGGTCAAGCACAACTCTAAACTTTCATAAATATCATTACATTACATTCAATACTACACTTTTACATGACTGTACTAAACATAACATATTAATGTACTAGAACCTAACCTGTGCATGCATCAAAACCACAAACATAAGACCTCCACTAGGGTCCTCATCAAACTCTAACGTGGTAAACAACACATGCCACAAGTTTAGTTCAAACACAACTCAAAACTGACATAACATACATCATGTATTGAACAGGGACTAACCAAGTCTTAGGGCCAAGCACAGTTCTAATTCATAAACATAACTCCACTTAACTTTACATTACATTCTCTTACAATACATTATAATAATTTATAATACATGTCCACACTAAAAGTACTAATCTATTACTCTTACAAGACTTTTACTCTTGACGTCTTCCTGGCCTACCTTTGACCTGCAAAACTGGGGTTAGGGGAGAAGGGTGAGCTAAAAAGCCCAGTGAGTAGAAACAAAGAAAACAGTTCATTAATTACATGCTTTCATGAAATGCGTCACAGCACAAACAATTCACATCATGGATTGGACCTGACCACCAAACTCCCTCCAGTGTCAGTATGCCCGACCCGGCCAGTTCTTACAACATCTCAGTATGCCTGGCCTGGCCAGGTCTTACAACATCTCAATATGCCTGGCCCGGCCAGGTCTTACAACATATCTAGGGCGATTGGGGTCGCCTTGGTCCATCCACATCATCATATTCATCGTAATATGCAATGCGCCATATTCGTGAAACTAGTGCAATCAACCTACTATAATCATCATGATGCATGAACATGCTTTAGGCATTTGATTTCCTTAAAATAAAAGATTAAGTTTAGTTCTACTCACCTCTGGCAGACGCTGGACTGACTCTGCAACTTCTAACACTGATGGCCTCCTCGGTCCCTCGGGTCCGATCCTACACAGGTGGACTCGAATGAGGTGCCAAACACACTCTAAACAACTCATAAGCAACTGCCCAAAAACCCCCTAAAACATCACTTAAACATGTATAGAAAACAACCATGAAAAGGCTGGACAGGGCACTTTCGGCGGCACCTTCGGCGGCCGAACTCTCTCTCCAGAGACGAAACTCGGGCACTTTCGGCGGCACCTTCGGCGGCCGAAAGTCCCCTTTCAGAGACGAAAGTCAGGCACTTTCGGCGGCCGAACCTTCCTTCGGCGGCCGAAAGTCTGCTTTCAAGCCAAAACTCAACTTTCGGGGGCAAGGTTAGGCGGCCAATCCATGCATCCATAGGCAGGTTCGGCGGCCGAAACTACCTTTGGCGGCCGAACCTGAGTTCATCCAGAACTCAGCCTCTTATGCATACAAGCCTCCCAAGCCTTCCAAACACCCCAAAACAAGCACCCAACCTTACCAAAACATGCATAAACCTTTAACCATGCACAAAGGAGCTTAAACAACTAGATTAAACTCCAAAAACAACATCCAAAGCATGCATAGATAGCTTATGACCCACATAGGCCAAAATCATCAAAACAACCCATAATCTCACTTGCTCTTTCCCAATCATGCATACACTCTCCCACATGCATAAACTAGCTTAAACCTTCAACATAACTTCACATAAACGAGCATAAGCATACATTGGGCATAAAACCCACATAAACCTAAACATGCATATCTACCCATACTCAACCATTAAAACCTCTTAAAACTTCATTAAAACATAAAGGAAAGCAAAGATCCACACTTACCTCTTGAAGATCGAGGGTTCGTGCGAGCTCTAACTTGGAGATGGGAGGAACCAACTCCTTGGGTCTCCAAGTTCCCAAAACTTGATCTAAGCTTGAAAACTCTTCAAAACAGCCATAAAACTCATGAAAATATGAAGGAGATGAAGAAAAAACATGAAAATGACCAAGGGAGGACAAGAACTCACCTGAGCTCGAGAATGGGGAGAAAACTCGCCCATTTCTGATCTGAGGGCCCTTTATAGGTGGCCTGGTTAAAGACCTTCGGCAGCCTAATGTGCCCCCTAAACTCATGCATGTTCGGCGGCCGAACTTGAGGTTCGGCGGCCGAACCTTGGCTCGTTCAAACAAGACTTTCGGAGGCCAAAAGCGCTCCCAAAACCTTTCCATGTTCGGCGGCCGGACTTCACTTTCGGCGGCCGAACTTGGCAAATGCCTCCTTGGTTTTTTTTTTTTTTTTTCAAAACTCAATTCTTTTCCATTTAAAACCATTAAAATCAGTAAAAACCTTTTTGAAAACACATTTTACCCCTCTAGAAGCCTCTGGCATCTTCAGAATTCCAGATTCCAACGGAGATTCCACCGGAAGGTAGGGATTCCGATGCCGGAATCTAGCCGGGTATTACAAAGAGACCATCCAAAAAAGTTTATGATGCCACCTATGGCGGTGCGGAAAACCCCCGGGAGCATATCCTAAACTATAAGACATTCATGGAGTTTCAGACTCTTTCAGACGCCCTAATGTGTAAAGTTTTCCCCACCACCCTCATAGAAAAAGCTAGGGTATGGTTCAACAGCCTGGAGGCAAGGAGTATTAGGAGCTTTATGGACCTAGCTAACATATTCATTAACCGGTTCATTGCAGGGGTCCCGGCTGAGAGGAAGACCAGCTACCTGAAGACGGTCCGACAGAGGAAAAATGAATCTCTAAGAGAGTACATGGCCCTTTTCAACTTAGAGGCCCTGCAAATCCCCGAGCTGGATGAGGCAAGGGCGGTGGAAGCCATACAGAAGGGGACTACATCCCCTGAGTTTTTTGGGTCCTGTGAAGGAAGCCACCCACCACCCTGGCGGAGCTGATGAAAAGAGCAGAGAAATACATAAGGCAAGATGACGCCTTAACCACTAGCAGGTTTGCTAGGGAGGCTAGAGATAGGGGGAAGATGTGGAGGAGAGAAGGCCTGAAAGGCAAGAGAGGAGGCAGAATAGGGGGCTTGAGATGAACAGGCAGCCTTGGGATAGAAGAGAACAGAGAGCATATCAGCCCCAGATCCCTGAGGCAATCACTCCCCTAAATGCCTCTAGAGCTGAAGTGCTAATGGCAGTACAGGACAAAGACTTCATCCAATGGCCTAAGCCTATGAGAGCTGATGCCAGCCGAAGGGATCCAGATAAATACTACCAATACCACCGGACTCATGGCCATGATATAGAAAGGCTGATAAGGAGGGGGCATCTCCGAAATTTTGTGAAAAATCCAGAGGGATAGAGGCCCCAACAGAATGCAGTGGTAGAGAGGCCTCGTAGGCAGGAGGTAGGCCTAGTGAATTATGGCTCCAATGGAACCATCAACATGATCGTGGGAGGAACTAGAGGTCGGATGAGCAGGAGAGGGAAGAAGAGAAGTCGGAATGGAGAGGGGAGCAGCAATGAAGTTATGCAAATAGTAGAGCACTCACCAGTGACCATCTCCTTTTCTCCTGAAGATGCTCACGGGATCCAGATGCCCCATGATGACGTCTTAGTCATCAAGGCTGTCATTCACAACTTCAAGGTCTGCAAGATCCTGGTAGACGATGGGAGTAAGGTGAACCTGCTGCCTTACAGGGTCTTTCAGCAGATGAAAATACCAGAGAAGCAGCTGGTAAGAGATCAGGCCCCGGTCAAGGGGATAGAGGGAACTTTGGTGGCAGTAGAAGGGAAAGTGAAGGTGGCCCTAACGTTGAGAGAACCACCCCTGACTCACATTCACTACGTAGTATTCCTGGTGGTGAAGCTCCCACTAAGCTACAACGCAAGTCTGGGAAGGCCGGTGCTGTACAATTTTGAAGCAGTAACCAGCATTAGGTACTTGACCATGAAGTTTCCAACTGAGGCAAGGGTGGGGGTAGTCTGGGGACGATAGGAAGAAGATCGAGTAGTGTATTTGGCCACGGTAGTAAAGCCAAGCACAGTAGCTGAGGAGGTGAACCCGGAGGTCATGGAGGTCCGTGATGAAAAGAAGGAGGCTAG
Source organism: Manihot esculenta (assembly GCF_001659605.2). Lineage (NCBI taxonomy): Eukaryota > Viridiplantae > Streptophyta > Magnoliopsida > Malpighiales > Euphorbiaceae > Manihot > Manihot esculenta. Next base: position 11,098,846 of record NC_035169.2, on the reverse strand, counting down.
GACGGAGCCCGTTGACGAGCTGGAGACATTCCCATTATCCGAAGAAGAAGCTAACAAAGTCTTCAGCCTCAATGCAAGCCTTGACAAAGACCAGAAAGTGACAGCAATGGCCCTTATCAGAGGACATGCCTCAAGCTTCGCCTGGAAGCCTTCTAACATGCCGGGAATAGACCCCAAAATGACCCACAAGCTCAACATCCTCCCCGAAGCAAAGCCAATAAAGCAGAAGAAGAGGGTGTTCGGGAAGGAGAAACAACAAGCTACCCGAGAAGAAGTTCAAAAATTAGAGGAGGTTGGGTTCATTAGGGAAGTGATGTATCCACAATGATTAGCAAACCCTGTGTTAGTTAAAAAAGCCAATAGCAAGTATCGAATGTGTATAGACTTTACCGACCTGAACTAGACCTACCCCAAAGATTGTTATCATCTTCCCAATATTAATAAAATAGTCGATTCTACTGCCAGTTTTGACTACATGTCGTCCTTGATGCTATATCTGGTTATCATCAAATTCCTATGGACAGGTCGGATGAAGAGAAGACCTCATTCATAACTGAAGATGGAACTTATTGCTACAAGGCCATGCCCTTCGGGCTAAAAAATGTTGGGGCGATATAACAAAGACTAATGAATAAAATCTTCAAGGGCTAGATAGGAAGAAATCTAGAGGTATATGTGGACGACATGGTGGTGAAAAGCCAGACCTTCCAGCAGCATTTGGCCGACCTGAAGGAAGCATTTGGGGTGCTAGAACAATACAAAATGAGGCTAACCCGGCTAAGTGCGCTTTTTTTATCAGAGGACGAAAATTCCTAGGCTATATAGTTAGTGGAAAGGGCATTGAGCCAAACCCAGAGAAGGTAGAAGCTATATTGAAGATGCCAGAGCTGACCTGTGTGAGGGATGTGTAGAAGCTCACAGGGAGGGTGGTAGCACTCAACTGATTCATGTCAAAGTCTGCAGAACGGTGCTTGCCATTCTTCAAATAACTGAGAAAAGTCCCAAATTTCGAATGGACAGAGGATTGCCAAGCAGCCTTCAAAAACCTCAAGCAATACTTCAGTTCACCATATGTGCTCAACAGCCCACTAGCCGGGGAAGAACTCCTGATATATCTAGCAGCATCAGAGCAAGCCATAAGTGCTGTATTGGTGAGAGAAGAAGAGGGAGAGCAGAAGCTAATCTTTTATGTCAGTAAGGTGCTCGAAGATGCCGAGGTCAGGTACATGAACATAGAGAAGCTAGCATTTTCCCTACTGTTGGCAGTGAGGAAGTTCAAAGTATACCTTGAAAGCCATCAAGGAGTTGTGATGATAGACCAACCCCTGAAGAAAATCCTGCACAGACCTGAAACCTCAGGATGGATGCTGGCCTGGTCTATTGAAATCAGCTCGTTCTGCCTCGAATACCGATCTCAGATAGCCATGAAAGCCCAGGCCCTCGCTGACTTCATAGCCAAATGCTCATTCAATACAGAACAACCATAACCAAGCAAAGAGTTGCCAAGCTCAACTGAAGGAAGGGATGGAGATGAGCCACCACGAGAGTTCAGCTGGAATTTATTTGTAGATGGAGCATCCAGTGCTGGGGGCAGTGGAGCTGGAATACTCCTGAAGGGCCCAGAGGGATTCAAGGTCTACTACACCCTGTGACTAGAGTTTACAGCCTCTAATAATATGGCAGAATATGAAGCCCTCATAAACGGAATGCTGATAGCATCGGAAGTAGAGGCAACCGACCTCAAAATAAGCAGCGACTCCCAGCTAGTGACCAATCAAATAACGGAGGCATACCAAGCAAGGGACCCCATCATGCAGAAATACTTGGCCGAGGTGCGAGCTGTAGAAGCTGAGCTCGGCAAGCAGGGGATTTTTGTACAGTATTAGAGGATATCTAGGGAGGAAAATGAAGAAGCAGACCTGCTTAGCTGGTTCTCTGAGGAAGAATTGGAACAGCTACTAGATGAGGTGTATATACAGCACATCAGTAGCCCCACCTTCGAAAAACCCACCACTGTGATGCAAATTGAAGAAGCGTAGAATTCAATGACCCTATACCTCGAGTATTTGGAGACCGGGAAGCTGCCCGAGGACAAAGTGGAAGCAAGAAAAATTGTAGCCCGGGCCGCCAATTATCAAGCAGTAAGGGGAACCCTATACAGAAAGGTTATGGGTCCTGAAGAAGCGGCCAGGGCGATTGAGGAAATATACTAGGGAGTCTGTGGAGTGCATGAAAGAGCTAGCATGCTGGCAAACAAAATTTTCAAGCAGGGGTACTACTGGCCCATGGTAAAAAAAGAAGCAGAAGAGTTCGTCAGAAGATGTGACGTCTGTCAGAGATTTGCCAACGCTATTAACAGCCCGGCCACACCACAGTCCAGCATATCTAGCCCTTGGCCATTCTCACAATGGGGAATAGACATCTTGGGACGTTTCCCTAAAACCACAGGACAGAAGAGATTCGTGATAGTAGCGGTGGAGTACTTCTCCAAATGGCTTGAAGCTGAGGCTGTGCCCACAATTACAACACGCAAGGTGATAGACTTCGTCTGGGGCAACATCATCTGCAGATTTAGGATACTGAGGACACTCATATTAGACAATGGCAAGCAGTTCGATTGCAAATCCTTCAAGGATTTCACAAGGAACATGGGCATCTGACACAAGTTCTCCTTGGTACCCCATCCTCAAACAAATGGACATACAGAGGTCACAAACTGAGATATCCTTCAAGGACTAAAGAAGCGGCTGGATGGAGCAAAGAAAACTGGGCGACCGAGCTCAACAGCATCTTATGAGCGTTTCGGACTACACCTTGGACACCGACGAAGGAAACACCATTCGCATTGGCATTCGGCACTGAGGCAGTAGTCCCTATAGAACTACAAATCTCTTCTCATTGTGTCCAATTCAACAATGAAGACACCGACGAGGAGAAGTTGAGAAGCAACCTGGACGCCCTAGAGAAAATCAGAGAGGAAGCTCAAGTTCGGATCGTTGCTTATCAACAAAAGGTAGCCCGCTACTATAACCAGAAGGTTAGGGAAAGGAGCCCAAAAGATGGAGACCTGGCCCTAAGGAGATTAGAAGTGACATGGAAGAGAGCAGCAGTGGGAAAATTAGCACCAACTTGGAAAGGCCCCTTCAGGATAACTAAAGTCATCAAGCCTGGGATATATTGGATTGAAGATCTACAAGGAAATCCAGAGCCCCACGCGTGGAATATCCAGCACCTGAAGAGGTATTTTCCTTAAGGAATATGCAATGTAAATTTTGTACTTTGAAAATATGAATAAATAAGAAATGTTGTCTCTATTCCCTCTATGTCTTGAGTGTCCCCAAAATAGGCACAGAAGCCCTCAGTGAGGTAGGTGACTGGTATCAGAAAATGACCACCAGCACTATAAAACCGAGCTAAGAGAGAGAGAAGCCCTCAGTGAGGTAAGTGATTGGCCTCGAAAAATGACCGCCAGCACCATAAAATCGAGCTGAGAGGAAGAAGGTCAACAAAGGAAAAATAAAGGCCTTAAGCCCCCCCCTCAAAGGAAAAGCTAAAGCTAAACAAACAAACAAACAGACAAACTAAAACGTAGCCCGTATAAGGCTCAGCACATAACCAGGAAATTAAGTCCGACCTCGTAAAAGGGCTCGGGACACCCAAATGCAGGAAACAAAATTCTGAACTCTCAAGCTCGTAGCACGAACAAATTCATAAGCTATAGGCACGCGAAAAAGCCTAAGCAAAAACAAAGAGTTGAGCTCCTAGTTCGGATGAACTTGCGACCAGTTCGGATGAACTCGCGACATATAAACGCTTAGCAGAATAAGCTAAGTACGGAAAATAGTAATAGAAAATCGAGCTCCCCATTTGGAGGGGCCCACCAGCTCTGAACGGGCAAAAGCAACCAAAACATGAAAAACAGTCAAACTCGCAGCTCGGACAAGCTCACAACCTAATGGACCTAAAAACGACAAGTAGTATCCAAGCTTGTAAGCATTTATGATGAGAGCAGGCAAAGTATGAAACAACCGAGCTCACTACACAGGACAAGCTCACTAGCAAAAAACTCACAAAGAAATCCCAAGTAAAGCGTCCGAGCTCACAGCCCGGATAGTCCCAAGAGACCAGCACACCCAGAAAGAGCCCGTAAAAATGGTCATCCCCGAATGCAAACAAGTCCATCAGATAAACGCGTGAAAATAAACTAAGTATAATGTGTTTGAGCTCGTAACGCTAAAAAGGTGATAGGAAAATAACCTAAGTACTCTGGTAAGAATAGCGAAAGGCCTACGAGTTGAATACTTAACGAAAATTCTAAGCTCTCAGCCTGGATCTACCCATATGGTAAAGTCACGCGGAGGACAGTTTAGTCCATTACTTAAGTAAGTTAAACAAGTTGAGATTTGCTAAGTAAGTATACAACTTAAGGCACTTCGTGTTAAGTTAAATGGAGTGCATAGGTTAGAAAACGAAGATGGTAGAATTATTAATACATATTGAATTAAGTCCCAAAGGACTGGGTAGCTCGGCAAAATGAAGGAAGCAAAAACGAAGCATACGTCGAGATGAAATATCCTTATTATTATTGAGTATTTACAGATCGTCATACATCCAACCTCTAAGTCAAAGGCAAAAAGTAAAGTACAATAAATAAATACATGCAAAGACAAAATATGAAAAAGGGAATATCTTTATTTATTTTTCTATTTATTTACAGATACAAAAGAAGAGACCGAACTGACAAGATTTTTTAGGGGCTTATTTACAATATCCTCCCCCTGAGGTCTAGCTGGCGGTGGAGGAGCTCCTTTAGGCAAAGGATTGTCGTCCTCTCTGTAGCGTACCTCCTCACCGTCAGAGTCGACTTCGGGAGCTCGAAGGGCTACTAACGGAGTGGAGGGGATATCTCTAGCTGCCTTCAGGCCTTGATTAAACCCGGAAGCGAACATACAGAAGGCCTCATTTTATAGTTTCTCTTTCATCTCATCCGAGGCCTTATATTCTTCAAGGCGCACTTCGCAGGCTTGCTGAATCTTGGACTTCAGTTCAGCAGAGTTCTTGTACTCTTGCAAGCGCTCCTCACAGGCCAGCTAGACCATATCTTCCGCTAGCTTGGTGTCCCTCAGCAGGGCAGAACACCTCTCCTCCAGAGCAGTGACCTTTTGGCAGAGTTGCTGTTGCTAAAGCCGAGACTCCTCCGCTACCAAGGCCATGCCTTTCAGATCCTCGGCATGCTTGTTGAGCTCCTGCTGAAGGATAGCAACACAGGCCAAAACTTCCTCCCACTGGGCCCTTGCTTCCTCGCATTGAGCCAGGGCCTCGTCGTGTTGAGCCCGGGCCTTATCCTGCTGAAGGCAGGACTCCTTTAAAGAAGACAACTGCGCCAAAGTCTCGTCCCGTTGAGACTCTACCGCAGAGGCCCGCTCAGAAGCCCTACCGACCTCCTCCCGCATCTCCCCCAAACGTATGGTGAGGTCCTCGAGTTGATTTTTGAGGTCGATTATGTGCCCGTGGGTCACACCAGTCGCCACGATATTCTCCTCATGGTGGGCTTCATCAACGAGCTGGTCCATCGAGCTCTGGAGGGACTGATCCCGAGCATCGATCTCCATGTATATGCCAAGCGCCTGACAGAAAAGAGACAACAGACAGAGTAAGAACACAACAGAAAATAAAGTAGACTTAAAGATAGTAAAATAACTCACCATGAGTAGCATCTCACAAAGACTGTCCCCCAAGTCCTCCCGAGACCATAAGTGAAAAATTGCCTATTGCTTAGTGGAGCAGGCTAGATGGCTAGCGAGAGCGAGAAAGCGCGGATCAGAGAAATCACATACCCCGCCGAACATCTTCTCGCGCAGCATCTCGGCCACAGAGGCCGTCGCAGACCTAGGAGTCACCTCAGCAGCATTGAGGAGCTCATTGTCAGGGGCTGAAGACAACTGCCCTACGGCCTGCTTTCCCTTGTCAGCAGAAGGAGGGAGAATAACTTCAGGAGGCCCAGCCACACGTGCCTTCTTGGAGGCTTGGCCCTCGAGAGGGACCTCAGAAGATAGGGCTTGCTTGCCAGTGGCGCCACCGATTACAATAGCGCCAACAGCAGCGGCCTGCTTGGACCATGTTGCAAAGCGAGCGACCTTAGCCTCTCCCTTGGAACCACCCTTTGTAGATTCCTCGATGGTAATGGGCTCCCAAAAAGCCGGAGTGGAGGTCGACTTGAGCCTCAGAGCTGTAGGGGACTTAGAAAAGCCCAGAGTTCTGTCTTGGGTGGAAGCCTTGGAAGCCACAGAACGAGAGCCCTTGGACGGGGGTACTAGTGCCCGGGAAGAAACAGGGGCAGCGGAAGCAGTCCGACCAGCCATGGGGGGGGAGATGGCGTGAAAAACCTCCCGGGTCACGTCTGCCACGGATCGGCCAGCCCTGAAAGCCTCCAAGGTGGCCTTCATGTTTTCCCAGGACATTGTGAAGTTTTTGGGGGGCTTAATCTTCTCCATCGGTACAGAAGAAGCTGGAAAAACAAAAATAACCAAAGTCAGAAACAAACACAAGGAAAAGGCAGAAGGTAGTAAAGAAAAACAAAACATCAACAAACAAATACCAGCTTCCTGACAGTCCTGAAGACTGGACACGAACATGAACTTCTCGATATCATACTTCCGCGAGACAGAAGTCAGTCGAGGAAGGCAGATCTAATCCAGCAGGGGCAGCCGAGAAAGGTCGTTACAACCTGAGGGGACATCCCTCCAGGAGAGGTCCACATCCTAGGTTATTCCAGAGCCTTCCTTCAGCTCTACCACAACGAAACCTTCAACCCAGCCCTTAATGGAGTCCTTATACCCCGAGAAGATAGACAATCCTCCTCGGGGAGTAAAATAATAAAACCTCTGGCTAGTCCTGACCAAACAAAAAATGTGAAAAATAAGACAGCAGATGGGGCAAAACTCCAACACAAGCTGATGGATTCAAAGGAACACATAAAAAGAATGGAGTTGGGTGAGAGCATGCGAGGAGTTACTCCAAAGTAACGGAAGACCTCGATGAAGAAGGGAGAAAAAGGAAAGGTCAAACCAAAATCGCGTTGCTTAACAAAAAAGACGAAGCTGCGATTCCGCCAGGGGTTAATCAAACCCGACGGCGGAAGAACGAGAAGAACGATCCTCTCGTTGCGGTGGGGAGCCATAATATGATAGATAGAGGTATCTAGATAATCTCGAGAAAAGAAGTTGGTAAAGGAAGCAGTGGTGATGGAGGACCTCATATTTGCGACATCAGGGATTCTAGGGGCAGCTATTAGAGAACAAAAGATGTACCTCGAAGAAATTTTGCAGGAGATGGGAAAGATAAAGTACAGTGAGCAGAGCGAGAAGAAGAGTCTGGAAAGAAATGGAGAGTTTGAATTTGAAAAGAGTAAAGGTAGAGAAATGACGTTTTTGACAGGAGCCTCCCTAGAGTCGCGCGGTCATAATTGGGACCTAGGGATTTACCCCCTCATTACTATGGAATAACTACTGAGGAGGTAATGTGGCACTTGATGACCGCCAGACTTCTGGCACCTAGGCTGAGGTCAGGTCCTGGAGAAGAACATAGGCCCAAAACCCATTAGACACCTCTGAGCAGACCGGCCCAATATCACGCCCTCCATGTAATACCCGGCTAGACTCCGGTATCGGAATCCCTACCGTCCGGTGGGATCTCGGATGTCGGAGGCCCCTAGAAGGGTAAAATGATGTTTTTCTGAAATGTTTTCATGTATTTCATGTTTTTAAGTATGAAAATTTAATGAGTTTTTGCATGAAAATTCTTTGGAGGAAAACCCAGGTTCGGCCGCCGAACTCCGAAGTTCGGCCGCCGAACATGCATGCTTTCGGAGGGACTTTAGGCGCCCGAAAGTTTTGAGTTAGGGAAATGCAGGTTCGGCCGCCGAACTCCAAGTTCGGCCGCCGAACCTTGCATGCATGCGGAGGCACTTTCGGCCCCCGAACGTGGCCTGGCCAGCCACCTATAAAAGGGGCACTTAGCCGAAATGGGAGAGTTTTCTCCCATTTTCGACCTCAGCGAGCTTCCGACCTCCCTCTCCCAAATCTTGTGTTTTTCCTTCAATCCCCACCATTTTCTTTGAGTTTTAAGGTTCCACAAAAGTTTTTGAGTGTTTTTAAGCAAGTTTGGAGCTTGGAAGTCTTGGAGCTAAATCCCTCCATTTTCCGAGCTAGGGTCGTTCTTCCTCTAGATCTTCAAGAGGTAAGCTTCGATCTATGCTTCTTTTATGTTTTATGAAAGTTTTATGCAAGTTGATGGGTTAGAAAGCATGTTTAGGTTACATGTATGTTTATGGGTATAAGGTATGTTTTTGAGCAATGTATGTTGGAAATGTGTTGTTTGAAGTGTTGTAGTTGGGGTATATTATAGTTTGAGACCCCTAGGTGTGATGTATGATGTATATGCATGTGTAGAAACAAGTTTATGCATGTTTTGAGGTGTTTTGGAGGCTGTGGACACAGGGGAGCCAAGTTTCTGCCCTTCGGCAGAAACTCAGGTTCGGCCGCCGAACCCCCCCTTGTGGAGGCAGTTTCGGCTGCCGAAGCCTGCCCCCGAAACTCAAGTTTCGTCTCTGTCTGGGAGGTTCGGCCGCCGAAAGTGCCGCCGAACCTGCATGACTTTCGGCTGCAGAGGGACTTTCGGCCGCCGAACCTGCCGCCGAAAGTGCCCTGTTCAGCCATTTCTTGCATGTTTTCATGTGATGTTTTCAGGATGTTTTAGGGGGTCTTTGGGGAGTTTTTTGGAGTCATGTTCACGTATGTTTGGTGCCTCATTTGAGTCCACCTGTGTAGGTTCGGACCCGAGGAACCGAGACCCCCGGTTGTGAGATAGTCGTTCAGAGTTCGTTGTTAAAGCTTCAGTTACCAGGTGAGTGGAACAACCCCTTAAGCTTTAAAGTAAATGAATAAATGAATGAATCATAAAGCATTGCCCATGCATCATTATGCCATGAAATATTAGGTTGTTTGCATTAGAATTCACGAATATGTTGCATTGCATACTTTGTTGTTGATGTGGATGAATGTTGAATGATCCATTAGCCCTTGTATGTCATGATAGCCTATGCGAGTCCAGGTGTGCCTGCTACGGCTCTACGCCCCTGGCACTATGACAGATTATGGAAGTCCGGGTGTGCCAGCTACGGCTCTACGCCCCCGGCATGTATAAGTAAGAAAGATAGGGGCTAAATGGTGACAAGTTCATCCTTGTTGTGAAATGTTTGTGTTATGCGCATACATGAAAGCATGAATAAGAAAAAGTTAAATGATAATAATAATAATAAAATGAATAATAATATACCTAAAATGGAGGAATTAAAACAAATGTTTTTAGTTTCTGCTCACTGGGCTCTAGTAGCTCACCCCACTCCCTTTATCCCCAAAGTTGCAGGTACAGGATAGATCAAGAAATCGGCTAGAGTGAAGTCAAGCCTTGCATGTTGTAATAGATAGTAGTGGACATGAATATGATGTAATGAATATTTATGACCATGTAATGTAATAATTGAGTAATGTATAGTTATGATTTGTACTGGTGATGATGATGATTGATGATTAGTATGTGCTTGACCCTATGTTTATGGTTATCCCCTTGACACATGATCTATAGAAATGTTTTTATGATGTATTTGATAGTCCAAGCTTATCGTATGATGAAATACCCCATTGGAGCATTTGATGAGGACTCCAGTGGTGGTTATGTTATTAGATGTGCACATGTTCAGGTTAAGCTTGGAAAAAAGGAAAGAAAAAGTTTACAGTTTTATGTATGTTGATCATGTATGGGATTCCACAGGTTTACAGGAGGTATGTAGGCTTGCTACGGGTCCCGGCGGCCTTAAGCCGATCTGGATCCTAGCGCCGGTAACGGGTCGGATTTCCGGGTCGTTACAGAGTGGTATCAGAGCCCTAGGTTCATATGGTCGGACCTAGAGTGTCGGGCTCATAGATGTTCTAGAAGGTCAAGCACACTAGGAAAATCATGTCCACTAGGATAGGATGTAGAGTCCTGTCTATATGATGATATGATATGCCATGATGATATGCATGTGCATAAATGCTATGATGTGATGCTATGTATGTGATGAGGGTTCATGTGTTTCCACATGAACCATATGATGCTAATGATTGCTTATGCTATGTGTTGTTTTTCAGAGGATAGAATGAGAGGAACTCGTCGATCTGCACGATTGACTGGAGTGCCACCTCAGGACGAGGGCGCTGATGCCCGTCCTTCAGCTTTGCCTAGGGCAATGTCCAGTAGGTCCAACAGAGACAGAGTAGCTAGAGACCCTAGAAGGTCTTTGGATCTGGGTAGAAGCGGATCAGTAAGATGGGGTCCTGACAACCATGCTATTTGAGAGAGCAATGGCCGTAGAGTCTCGATTAAGGGTATGGCAAAGATAGAGGTAAGACCTGTAGTATTTTGTTTGAGTGTGTGGCATGTGCCTTCCAAGGCATGGTCATAGTGATAAAGCAGTCTGAAGAGGTCAACATTCTCCCACAAAGGCACATATCCCGAGCCACCACATAGTGTGGTCTCGGAGGGCTCGCTAATCCTTCCGCTTCCCCAAACTGTCATTAGTCTTCAACTCGCATTCAGGGTGGGAAGTAGGGTCAGAGGGGGACTGGAATCTGTGGTTAGTGATGCCGGGAGGCATGAATCAAGGAACTCATTATGTCCAGCCATACTACACTATTTTCATCAACCTCACAGGGTTTTTGAGGTTACACCTCCGCGCATTACCCCAGCTCTTTAGCCCTTAATCTCCACATATGCGATTTACCCCACCTTACTACCCACCATACTCTCAGTACCCCCATGTACCACCACCTCCACCTCCCCTATACCAGCTACCACGCCAAACCCTACCCAGGGGACTCCGTCTCTGCACCTCACCACCACCAGCACCTACTGTCCGGAAACACAACGTCAACTATCATCGAGGAGCAGGCAAGAGACCGATACTTAACGGGTCTTTAACACTGATGCCCTAGACGCAGGAACTCAGGTCAAGGATCAAGATGAGACCACCATAAGATCACATAGAAAGAAGTTGGTGATGGCTGTCCTCAGTACAGAGTCAGGTCGAGACGCCTAGTGTTGAGTTAACATAAGACAGGTCAAATGTTGCTAAAACCGTAGATCTCAATAGAGCTATGACAACCCTGACCATTCAATGCGCGCCTTCACCTAAGTTGCAAAAGCACTATTTAAGAACTATGTGCTCCAGTAGGAGCGTAGTTCCTGGCAAGCAAGCTTCGAAGCGTTTGCAGAATGGGCTTCCTCCCTGAGAGCTCTAGGAGTAGACAGGAAGATGCGTGAATTCAGCTACAGTGAGTCGCCTTGACACTATGAAATTCAGATGAGTTGGGACGGAGTACACAGACCCAGGTTCCTGGAGCGTTGCTGCCCATCTATGCTGGCGTGAACTATCTGAACTTTCTACAGTACATGGGTAAGACAACATAGAAAACGATCTCATCATGTAGTGAAGCAATAATCATTGTTTCATGAAGGACATGCCATACTCCAGGACCTATTCACTGCTTTGGTACCCGATGCATTCAGCAGAGAGAGGGATCATGAGGTTCCATGCGCATAGTGGAAATATGGCGTAGAGAGGATAACTGGAGGCTTTTGAGGATGACTATTCGTGTCTGAGGGGAACGGTTAACAACAGTGACCGCAAGTGGCACCAGTCTTCTAGTTCCATCAGGATCCCCAGGTGCGGATGAAAGGGTTTAGACTCTGGTCTTCTACTGAAGTGCAGACAAGGCAAAGGGCATAACGGCAAGTGAGAGACAACATGTGCCGCTACATCCGGCCAAAAATTCTAAGACGAGATCATAATCGGGCAACCTTCTGAGAGCAAGATCAAGTCAGGTCGTGAGGTTTAGGCAAGTGGCTCTCGCAAGCCTCTTCCGGCGCGAGAGGTTGGACATTCACCATAAGTATGAAGATGTGGTGTAAGGAGAACCACACAAAAGGAGTATGATCTTGGGCAGGAACAAAACACATGTTAATCAGATGCGGCCGAACACCGGGCGAGTATATTGGCTCAGTACTGTCACCCTAAGAGCAGCCTTTGCAGCACCGTTCTCAGCAGACAACCTCCGACAGTGTGGTGCAGCAGTAGCTCCAGCCGCACACAGGCCGGTGGCAGAGGCAGGGGGAGAGGGTCAGCCTCTTCATCAGCAGGATACAGAGGTGAAGGTCCATCAGCTCCGGCACGGATCTTCACTAGGACTCAGCAGGAGGCCAACACATCCAACACCGTGGTGGCAGGTAATCTCATCGTTGGTTGTTCTGATGTGTATGCCTTAATGGACCCGGGTGCATCTCATTCTTTTGTTGCTCCGAGAGTCGTGGAGAGGGTAGGATTGATGGTCTCTGGGTTAGAGTGTCCCCTATGGGTCAGTGGACCCAAGTGTGACCCGTCAGTGGCAGAGGCAGTCTGCCAATGTAGTCCAGTTTTCATAGAGGGAAGATGCCTTTCCGCCGACCTCGTGGTTCTAGATTTGACAGATTTTGACGTCATTCTAGGGATGGATTGGTTATCGACCCATGGTGCTACCTTGGACTGTAGAGACAAGGTGGTCAGATTCAGAGATCAGGATGGGTCAGAGGTCGTCTTCAGGGGAGACAAGAGGGGTACACCTAGAGGTCTGATCTCAGCTCTTCAGGCTCGTAGGTTGCTTAGGAGGGGATGTCAGGGGTTTCTAGCTCATGTGAGGGAGTTAGATAGTCATGTCAGAGAGCCCGCCTCAGTGCCTGTGGTGAATGAGTTCTTAGATGTTTTCCCAGACGAGCTGCCAGGGTTACCACCTGCTAGGGAGATAGAGTTCGAGATTGAGTTAATGCCTGGTACCAGACCGATTTCTATCCCTCCCTACAGGATGGCACCAGCTGAATTGAAAGAACTGAAGGAACAGTTGCAAGAGCTGGTAGATAAGGGTTTCATCCGACCGAGTACTTCACCTTGGGGTGCTCCGGTTTTGTTTGTGAGGAAGAAGGATGGATCCCTCAGACTTTGTATCGACTACAGACAGTTGAACAAGGTCACTACCAAGAACAAGTACCCTTTGCCGAGGATCGACGATCTATTCGACCAGCTAGCAGGAGCAAGTTGTTTCTCCAAAATAGATCTGAGATCAGGGTACCATCAGTTGAGGATAAGGAATGAAGATGTACCGAAGACAGCTTTCAGGACCAGGTATGGGCACTATGAGTTCCTTGTGATGCCGTTTGGGCTGACCAACGCCCCTGCAGCATTCATGGACCTCATGAACAGAGTATTCAGTCAGTATCTGGATCACTTCGTTATTGTCTTCATAGATGATATCTTAGTGTATTCCCGAAATGCAGAGGAGCATGCCCATCACCTGAGGACAGTTTTGCAGACCTTGAGAGAGCATGGCTTGTATGCCAAGTTCTCCAAGTGTGAGTTTTGGCTTAGGAGCATATCATTCTTGGGGCACATTGTGTCAGAACAGGGTATTGAAGTAGACCCCAAGAAGGTAGAGGCTGTAGCTAACTGGCCTAGACCCACCACAGTGACCGAGATCAAGAGTTTTCTGGGTTTAGCAGGTTACTACAGGAAGTTCGTTCAGGACTTCTCAAAGATTGCTGCTCCTATGACCAAATTGACAAAGAAGAATCAGAAGTTCATATGGACCGATCAGTGTGAGGAAAGCTTTGAGGAGCTTAAGAGGAGGTTGACTTCAGCACCGGTGTTAGCTCTGCCAAAAAGTGATGATGACTTCTCAGTATATTGTGATGCGTCCCGTGTGGGACTGGGTTGTGTGCTAATGCAAAATGAGAGGGTGATCGCTTATGCTTCTAGGCAGCTAAAGAAGCATGAGCTGAATTACCCCACACATGACCTAGAGATGGCAGCAGTGATCTTTGCACTCAAGATGTGGAGGCATTACCTTTATGGGGTAAAGTGTGAGATCTTCACAGATCATAAGAGCCTGCAGTACATCCTGAGTCAGAGAGAACTAAACATGAGGCAGAGGAGATGGGTAGAGCTGTTGAGTGACTATGATTGCAAGATTCAGTACCATCCGGGTAAGGCGAATGTTGTGGCAGACGCCCTAAGCCGGAAATCACTCGGCAGTCTATCCCACATTTCAGCAGAGAGGAGGCCGGTGGTGAAGGAGTTCCACAGACTTATGAGTGAGGGATTACAGTTGGAGTTGTCTGGCACAGGTGCCTTAGTGGCTCAGATGAGAGTGACACCCGTGTTTCTGGAGCAGGTAGCTCAGAAACAGCATGAGGACCCAGAGTTGGTCAGGATAGCCAGAACGGTTCAGTCAGGCCAGAGTAATGAGTTCAAGTTTGATGATAAGGGGATCCTCCGCTACGGGAACAGATTATGTGTGCCAGATGACATTGGTCTGAAGGGAGATATTATGGGGGAAGCCCATAATACCAGGTATAGTGTTCACCCTGAAGCCACCAAGATGTATCAGGATCTGAAGAGAGTGTATTGGTGGCCAGCTATGAAGAAGGACGTGGCACTGTTCGTGTCAGCCTGCGATGTGTGTCAGAGGGTGAAACTAGAGCATCAGAAGCCGGCTGGAATGTTGAATCCACTACCGATTCCAGAGTGGAAATGGGAGAATATAGCTTTGGACTTCGTAGTGGGGTTACCGGCGACGTCCAACAGATTAGACTCCATATGGGTGATTGTGGACAGACTCACCAAATCTGCTCACTTCATCCCTGTCAGGAGTGGTTACTCTGTGGACAAGTTGGCGCAGGTGTACGTAGATGAGATTGTCAGACTGCATGGGGTCCCGGTATCTATAGTGTCAGATAGAGGGCCCCAGTTCACCTCCAGGTTTTGGCGGAGTCTGCAGAACGCTATGGGTACCAGATTAGACTTCAGTACTGCCTTCCACCCACAGACAGACGGACAGTCAGAGAGGACCATCCAGACAATAGAGGATATGCTCAGAATGTGTGTGCTAGATTTTGGCGGTTCTTGGAGGCAGCATCTACCTTTGGTGGAGTTTGCCTACAATAACAGCTATCATGCTAGCATAGGGATGGCTCCATATGAAGCTTTGTATGGGAGAAAGTGCAGATCACCTATCTGCTGGGAGGAAGTAGGAGAGAGGACTCTTGCGGGTCCGGAGTTAGTAGAGCTTACCAGCAGGGTAGTACCCATAATCAGAGAGAGGATCAAGACTGCTGCTAGTCGGCAGAAGAGTTATGCAGATATCCGCAGAAGACAGCTAGAGTTTCAGGAGGGGGATTTGGTTTTGCTCAAGGTGTCTCCTATGAAAGGAGTGGTTCGGTTCGGGAAGAAGGGTAAGTTAGCTCCACGGTACATCGGTCCTTTCGAGGTGCTTCAGAGGGTCGGTAATGTGTCGTACAAGCTAGACTTGCCTGCTTCGATGGAGAGAATCCATCCGGTTTTCCATGTTTCTCTGTTAAGGAAATACGTGTCAGATCCGAGCAAGGTTCTTAGTGAGCCTGATGTGGAGATCCATGAGGATCTCACCTATGTAGAACAGCCAGTGCGGATCCTAGACACTCAGATCAGAAAGCTGAGGAACAAGGAAATCCCGATGGTGAAAGTCCTTTGGAACCACCACAATATTGAAGAATGCACCTGGGAGACACGGGAGTCTATGCTCCAGCAGTACCCCCATCTGTTTTGAGGTGAGTGTTAGTTGTTATATGTGTTGCATGTATGATATGTTGTATGTTATGAATGATGCCATGCTTTGTATGTTAGTTGAGGAACATTCGGGGACGAATGTTCTTAAGGGGGGGAGAATGTAATACCCGGCTAGACTCCGGTATCGGAATCCCTACCGTCCGGTGGGATCTCGGATGTCGGAGGCCCCTAGAAGGGTAAAATGATGTTTTTCTGAAATGTTTTCATGTATTTCATGTTTTTAAGTATGAAAATTTAATGAGTTTTTGCATGAAAATTCTTTGGAGGAAAACCCAGGTTCGGCTGCCGAACTCCGAAGTTCGGCCGCCGAACATGCATGCTTTCGGAGGGACTTTAGGCGCCCGAAAGTTTTGAGTTAGGGAAATGCAGGTTCGGCCGCCGAACTCCAAGTTCGGCCGCCGAACCTTGCATGCATGCGGAGGCACTTTCGGCCCCCGAACGTGGCCTGGCCAGCCACCTATAAAAGGGGCACTTAGCCGAAATGGGAGAGTTTTCTCCCATTTTCGACCTCAGCGAGCTTCCGACCTCCCTCTCCCAAATCTTGTGTTTTTCCTTCAATCCCCACCATTTTCTTTGAGTTTTAAGGTTCCACAAAAGTTTTTGAGTGTTTTTAAGCAAGTTTGGAGCTTGGAAGTCTTGGAGCTAAATCCCTCCATTTTCCGAGCTAGGGTCGTTCTTCCTCTAGATCTTCAAGAGGTAAGCTTCGATCTATGCTTCTTTTATGTTTTATGAAAGTTTTATGCAAGTTGATGGGTTAGAAAGCATGTTTAGGTTACATGTATGTTTATGGGTATAAGGTATGTTTTTGAGCAATGTATGTTGGAAATGTGTTGTTTGAAGTGTTGTAGTTGGGGTATATTATAGTTTGAGACCCCTAGGTGTGATGTATGATGTATATGCATGTGTAGAAACAAGTTTATGCATGTTTTGAGGTGTTTTGGAGGCTGTGGACACAGGGGAGCCAAGTTTCTGCCCTTCGGCAGAAACTCAGGTTCGGCCGCCGAAGTGACTTTCGGCCGCCGAACCCCCCCTTGTGGAGGCAGTTTCGGCTGCCGAAGCCTGCCCCCGAAACTCAAGTTTCGTCTCTGTCTGGGAGGTTCGGCCGCCGAAAGTGCCGCCGAACCTGCATGACTTTCGGCTGTAGAGGGACTTTCGGCCGCCGAACCTGCCGCCGAAAGTGCCCTGTTCAGCCATTTCTTGCATGTTTTCATGTGATGTTTTCAGGATGTTTTAGGGGGTCTTTGGGGAGTTTTTTGGAGTCATGTTCACGTATGTTTGGTGCCTCATTTGAGTCCACCTGTGTAGGTTCGGACCCGAGGAACCGAGACCCCCGGTTGTGAGATAGTCGTTCAGAGTTCGTTGTTAAAGCTTCAGTTACCAGGTGAGTGGAACAACCCCTTAAGCTTTAAAGTAAATGAATAAATGAATGAATCATAAAGCATTGCCCATGCATCATTATGCCATGAAATATTAGGTTGTTTGCATTAGAATTCACGAATATGTTGCATTGCATACTTTGTTGTTGATGTGGATGAATGTTGAATGATCCATTAGCCCTTGTATGTCATGATAGCCTATGCGAGTCCAGGTGTGCCTGCTACGGCTCTACGCCCCTGGCACTATGACAGATTATGGAAGTCCGGGTGTGCCAGCTACGGCTCTACGCCCCCGGCATGTATAAGTAAGAAAGATAGGGGCTAAATGGTGACAAGTTCATCCTTGTTGTGAAATGTTTGTGTTATGCGCATACATGAAAGCATGAATAAGAAAAAGTTAAATGATAATAATAATAATAAAATGAATAATAATATACCTAAAAATGGAGGAATTAAAACAAATGTTTTTAGTTTCTGCTCACTGGGCTCTAGTAGCTCACCCCACTCCCTTTATCCCCAAAGTTGCAGGTACAGGATAGATCAAGAAATCGGCTAGAGTGAAGTCAAGCCTTGCATGTTGTAATAGATAGTAGTGGACATGAATATGATGTAATGAATATTTATGACCATGTAATGTAATAATTGAGTAATGTATAGTTATGATTTGTACTGGTGATGATGATGATTGAGGATTAGTATGTGCTTGACCCTATGTTTATGGTTATCCCCTTGACACATGATCTATAGAAATGTTTTTATGATGTATTTGATAGTCCAAGCTTATCGTATGATGAAATACCCCATTGGAGCATTTGATGAGGACTCCAGTGGTGGTTATGTTATTAGATGTGCACATGTTCAGGTTAAGCTTGGAAAAAAGGAAAGAAAAAGTTTACAGTTTTATGTATGTTGATCATGTATGGGATTCCACAGGTTTACAGGAGGTATGTAGGCTTGCTACGGGTCCCGGTGGCCTTAAGCCGATCTGGATCCTAGCGCCGGTAACGGGTCGGATTTCCGGGTCGTTACACTCCAGCCCATGACTAAAGCAGGTCGGACTGACCCCATGCTCGGATCCACCAGATGAGAGCCTAGCCCAGTGACGTGACTAAAGCAGGCCCAACTACCTCGCAGCCCTACCAACATATGCGCCGGAGGGAATTAAATAGCCACCTGACAGAGATGAGTACGCTAATACATCCGTACGTACGGATATGAGTGACAGAGATAGGTGTGCACTGTAACAGGGTGACGGTTATACATCACTAGAGAATAAAAAAAAAAAAAAAGGGATATAGAGGGAAGACGTGATCTCCCAAGCTAAGCTCAAATTCACACTGTAAACACTATTTTCTGCATTTCAGAATATCAACAATAGTTAATGAAACTTTTGTCATATAATGCTTCTAGATGAAGGTATACAAGAATGACTATTTTTTTTTCTAAAAATTTTTGTATTTTTATGTAATTATATAAAATACTTATCATTTCATGCTACATTACGGTTGAGTTTACTTTCAATGAGAGAAGGATTCCAAGCAGTAATGAAAAATGAACCTAAGAGATTCAGAGTAAAAGGATCAATTGTGTCCGGTGTCCCTCATCAAATTAACTCTTTTGCAATGTGATAAGTAAACTATGCTTATAATAATTATTAGTTTCTGACTGATTGTTCTATAAGTTGGAGCATCTTATTGTAACAAACTTTTTTACTGTGATAGCATCCATATAAATATGTATAGAATATTTTATTGCAACTCAAAAAAATCCATCATTAATAAAACAACATTAGATTAATCTCATTTTATTATATTGTATTTATAAAAAAATATTAAAATAATAAATTGTTTTTTTAATATTTAAAAAATGATAAGTTTTCAAAAAAGGCTCAATGTCAAATGAGGTTTGAGCTTTAGAAAATGTTGTAAAAAGAAATTAATTTTTTGGTGAAAAGAATAGAGGTAAAAATCAAAATATTTAACTTAATAAAAGTTCTTTAAATTCAAAGGTAAAAGAAAAAGAAATATTCCTATGAGATTTCCAAAGCAATAATTTACATGGTTGGCTTTTAATTTGAAAAACTTACTGAAATTCTCTGTTTGAAATGATTTAAAATGAGAATATAGTGTTCTATTATTGGAGAGAGATTATTATATGGAAAAGATATTCATCCATTTGCATAAGGATTAAAAAAATAATAAACGAAAAATTAATAGTTGATTTACCCTTTATTTATTTTTAAAAAATAATTTATATTTGAAAAATATTTTTTATATAAAATATTTTTTAATAAAATAATTTATTTTTATTACTTAATTTTAATTTAAAAATAAAATTTATTAATTTTTTTTTTTGAAATGATATTAATAAATTTATACATAAAAGTTTTAATAAGAATTTCAATATATAGAAAATATTTTTTTTAAAAGAAAGCCAATTTTTTTAAAATGATTTATTTTTTTAATAAAAAAATATTTTTTATTGATTAAATTTTTTAGTAGTTTAAACATAAAAAAATATTTTTTAATATTTTATGAAACGGAATCTTAAAATTTACTTTTTTGAAATGAATAGTTTTTTCAGGGATTTTTTGAAATCAATAGTTGATTTATTTAATTTGTTTTTCTTTTCTTTTTCATTTATTCTATTATTTTATTTATGTAATATAAACATTATTATTATTAAATTTATCTTTAAATTACCTAGCTTATTAAAAATATTAAATTTTACCTTTTAATATAAAATTATTTTTAATTATTATTAAAAAATCAAATAAACTTAATAAAATAAAATAAAATGAAAAGAGTATAGTTTATATTCTAAAATCAAGTGATTGTTTATTTGATCTTTAATAATGACTAGTATTATTCAAGCTGTGTTGCAGGTTTAATAATCATTATAATATTGTAAATATATATTATATATAATTATAATTATCTAATAATTTTATAGTTATTTTTTATTTTTTAATATTATTTAATGTTTAAATTTATTATTTTAATAATTTTATGCCACAAGTTTAATTTTTATTATTATTTTTATTAATAATAAATTAATTTAAATAATAAAGTTATTATCTATTTTAAAAGTTAATTTCAATTATAAAATTATGCTGAGTAAATCTGAGAGCTCTGTTCTATTTTTCAATCCCCATTTGAAAAAAATATTATTTATTTATAAATTTAAATATATATAAATTTTAAATTTTATTAACTTTTAATTAATTTAAATAATAAAATTATTATGTACTTAAATTTTAATTATATATTTGTAACTAATTAAATAAATATAAATTACATAATATATAAAATTTTTAAATGTTAACATTTATTAAATTTAATAAATTATTTTTAATATAATAAATAATTTAATTTTACTGAATTTAAAATTAATAATATTAAAAACTAAATTCACTTGTATAATATTATAAATATTTTTTACTCTAAATAATGATGGTAATAAAAAATTATTATGAATATTAAATAAATTAATTTTATAATTGTTAAATATCATATATTATAAAATAAAATATATAAAATTTACAGTAATTATTAATTATAGCTATATTAATATTTATATCATTTTTAATTTATCTATAACAAATACTTTTTAATCGATATTATTAAAAATATTATATCTTTCAATTCAATCAGAGTTATTATTTTCAGATTAAAGTTTATTTTAATATTTGAAAAAATTAAAATTTTATCTAAATTTTAATAAAATTATGAAAAAAAGTGAAATTTATTTTTTATAAATAAAAATATTATATTTATATATATACACTCGATAATATAATTTTATTTTAATGACAAAAAAATAAAATTATAAAATAATAAAGTAATTGTACACAATGAATAGATTCGTCCAGTTACCGCTTCCCAATAATAGAAAATACCAAAAAAATCCTTTTAGTGGTTTTACTATAATACAATATAACTTTTTATAAAGAGTAAAAAATAGATGCTAATATACTTAAATTAAAATTTAATTATCAATAATTATTTATTATCATAATAAATTTTAATATTTTTGATGACCGCTGGATCTCTCCATCCTGGCCCAGGACCTGGATCATAGCCAAAAGCTCATCTTGCAAAGGCCCACGCACCTGATATACACAACAAGCCTGACTCGTTCAACCTTTAAGGCCAGGCTCAACCAAGCTTCTTCACCCAAATCGGCCCAGTCCGCGATCAGCAGGCCCTCTCCTCTCAGATCTAGCGTCCGGCCCGACTCTCGGCCCAGCCCAGTATCCAGAGCCATACCCAGACAGCCTAGCAGATCCGCTCGAACGTACGCACGAGGAGAATCAGAGGCCGTTACGCATGAAGCAGGCTACTGATACCCTCGTACATCCGAATCTGTATGTCAGAGACGCGTGTCCCAATCGTGGAAAGGCCTTTACACGTCATCAGCAAGCATAGCGAAATGGATAAAAAGGGGGAACCCCCCAGAAAGTTTAAGTTTTATCTTTTAATACAAAAACCCTTGTAAAACCCTACTCTATTGGATCTCAGATCATCAATTGGCGCCGTCTGTGGGAAACGAAGGAGATCTTTTCATCACCGGAGTTTTCACTTTCAAAACCCACTGAGATCCACGATGGCAAACCACCAAGAAAGTAACCTTAACATTCCAAATGACCTGAGCTCTGCCCAAGATGGGCAGCAGTTCTCCTTCTCTAGCCCTACAACGTTGAATAACCAAACGCCTATTCCTCTTAATCCCTCGCCAAGCTTGGCAGGGAATACTCCCACCATGACTCTGTCTAACCAGGACATTCAAACTATGGCCCTCCAGCTACAAACTACTGCTCACTGGTTGGGGCAGATAATGCAACAGAGGGGCCTTAGCACCCCAGTAAATGCACTCCCAGTAGTGGAGGAACCCAGAACCAATGAACCCCGACCTACCTTTGACCGCCTCCAAACTAACAGCCACGATGCCGGGGAAGAGGAAGAACCGGAGGCCCGAATCCATGGGAGAAGGGCAAGAGAGTTGATAGAAAATGAGGAGGCGGACAACTATTCTGCCGGAACAACCAGGGAAACGAGAACCGAAACAGAGGAGGAGGAATACAGCTGGGGCAAAGGATCCAGCCCGGAAGACGAGAAAATGAACCAAAAGCTGAAAAGGTTGAAAGAGCAGCTCTTAGCCGAGCTAGGTAAGAAAGATCAGAGCCAAACCTCTTTGCCCACCTTTTCTCCTTTCTCAAAGATAGTGCAGCAGGAGATCGTTCCCAAGAAGTTTATGATGCCGCCAATGGCGGCCTATAATGGAGCTAGTAACCCGAGAGAGCATGTCATGAACTATAAGACCTTTATGGAGTTGCAAACCCTGTCAGATGCCTTAATGTGTAAGGTGTTCCCAACAACACTCTCGGGACCGGCGCGGGCGTGGTTCAACAGCCTGGAGGCCGAAAGCATTAGAAGTTTTGGAGATCTTGCCACCTGCTTCATCAGCTGGTTCATAGCTGGGGTGCCAGCTGATAGGAAGACGAGCTATCTAGAAACAGTGAAACAGAAAGAAGGTGAATCACTCAGAGAGTATGTTGCCCGCTTCAATACGGAGGCCCTGCAGATTCCCGAGCTGGATGAAGGAAGAGCGGTGGAGGCCATGCAAAAGGGAACAACCTCTGCCGAGTTCTTTGGTTCTTTGAGCAGAAAACCTCCGACCTCACTGGCTGAGTTGATGAAGAGGGCGGAGAAGTATATAAGGCAGGATGACGCCCTGGTGACGAGTAGATTTGCTAAAGGGATGGCCGGAAAAGAAAAAGCCCCGGAGGAGAGAAGGCCGGAGAGACACGAGAAGAAACATGGAAAGAGGCCTGAGCCGTACAAACAGGCTTGGGAGAAAAGGGATCAAAGGCCTCCACCTCCTCCTCGGGCTCTTGAACCAAGAGTGCTCCCTCCTTGGGTTCCCGAGAAGCCAACCCCCCTCAACGCTTCCAGAGCCGAAGTGCTCATGGCAGTCCAAGATAAGGAGTTCCTCCAGTGACCCAAACCCATGAAGTCGGAAGCAGATCAAAGAAATCCTGACAAGTATTGTCAGTACCACCGGAGCCATGGGCACGATACGAATAACTGTTTTCAGTTAATCGCGGAGATTGAGAGGCTAATAAAAAGGGGACACCTCAAAAATTTTGTGAAAAAACCAGAGGGACAGAGGCCTCAGTCTGGCCCGACAACTCAGACGCCTAGAAGAATAGGACCTGGACCAGTGAATGATGGGTCCAGTGGTACCATCCACATGATTGTTGGAGGAACGGGAGGACGGATGAGCCGCTGAGGAAAGAAGAGAAACCGGGAAGGAGAGACTAGCAGTAGTGAAGTCATGCAAATCGTTAACCACTCTCCCATGATCATCACCTTCTCCCCAGAAGATGCTCAGGGTATTCAGATGCCCCATGATGATGCGCTTGTCATTGAAGCTGTCATTCATAATTATCGGGTAAAGAAGGTCTTAGTGGATGATGGGAGTAAAGTCAACTTGCTACCATACCGAGTGTTTCAGCAGATGGGAATTCCTGGGAATTCCAGAGGAACAGCTGGTTCGAGACCAGTCACCAATCAAGGGGATCGGGGGAGCACCGGTTCTTGTAGAGGGAAAGGTAAAGCTGGCTCTTACCTTGGGAGAAGCACCCAGAGATCGCATCCATCATGAGGTGTTTTTGGTGGTCAAACTCCCACTGAGCTACAATGCGATTTTGGGGAGACCGGCGTTGTTTGACTTTGAAGTTGTCACTAGCATCAGATATTTAGCACTCAAGTTCCCAACAGAGGAAGGAGTGGGAATGGTTCGAGGTAGCCAGGATGAAGCACGGGCAGTATACTTGGCCACAGTAACAGAGCCGAGCTCAACTGAAGAAGCACTTGACTCGGAAGTTCTGGAGGTCAGGGATGAAAAAAAAGAATCCCGGACAGAGCCAGTTGGAGAATTGGAGACCTTCCCCTTGTCAGAAGCAGATGCAAACAAGGTCTTCAGTCTTAATGCCAGCCTCACCAAAGAACAAAAAGGTGAAGTCATGGCCCTGATCCGAAGTCACGGGTCGACCTTCGCATGGAAGCCTTCAGACATGCCGGGAATTGACCCCAAAGTGATGACACACAGATTGAATGTTCTCCCCGAGACCAGACCAGTAAAGCAGAAGAAGAGAGTAGTGGGAAGAGAGAAGCAGCAGGCCACCCGGGAAGAAGTGCAGAAGCTAGAAGACGCAGGCTTTATTAGGGAAGTTATGTACCCACAGTGGTTGGCAAATCCTGTGTTAGTCAAGAAAGCCAATGGCAAATACAGGATGTGTATAGATTTTACCGACCTAAATAAGGCCTGCCCTAAAGATTGTTATCCCTTACCCGATATTAATAAAATGGTTGACTCAACGGCCGGTTTTGATTATATGTCTTCTTTGGATGCTATGTCCGGTTATCATCAAATCCCAATGGAAAGGTCGGATGAGGAAAAGACCTCATTCATAACTGAAGATGGAACTTATTGTTATAGGGCTATGCCCTTTGGATTGAGAAATGCCGGGGCAACGTATCAGAGGTTGATGAATAAAATCTTCAAAAATCAGATCGGTAGAAATCTGGAAGTGTATGTCGACGATATGGTGGTCAAAAGTTCCACTTTCCAACAACACATAGCAGATCTGAGGGAGGTATTCGGGGTGTTAGATCAGTACAGAATGAAGTTGAACCCGGCAAAATGTGCCTTTTTCATTAGGGGAGGAAAATTTTTGGGGTACATGGTGAGCGGTAAAGGCATCGAGCCTAATCCGGAGAAAGTGGAAGCCATACTGAATATGCCAGAACCGACCTGTGTAAGAGATGTTCAGAGACTAACCGGGAGAGTAGTAGCGCTTAACCGATTCATGTCGAGGTCGGCAGAGAAATG
Source organism: Manihot esculenta (assembly GCF_001659605.2). Lineage (NCBI taxonomy): Eukaryota > Viridiplantae > Streptophyta > Magnoliopsida > Malpighiales > Euphorbiaceae > Manihot > Manihot esculenta. The sequence goes on along the minus strand of NC_035169.2, from coordinate 11,073,844 downwards.
CTTGCCATTCTTCAAAAAGTTGAGAAAAGTACCGAATTTCGAATGGACAGAAGATTGCCAAAAGGCCTTCGTAGAGCTTAAAAAATATCTCAGCTCGCCTCACGTGCTCAGCAGTCCCATAAAAGGAGAAGAACTTCTGATATACCTGGCGGCCTCAGGACAAGCAATCAGCGCAGTGCTAGTAAGGGTGGAAGAAGAAGAACAGAAGCCTGTTTTCTACGTTAGCAAGGTACTCAGAGACACTGAGGTCAGATATTCGAACATTGAAAAATTGGCTTACGCCTTACTGTTAGCAGTCCAGAAATTCAGAGTTTATCTAGAAGGCCACCAAGGAGTCGTGATGACAGACCAACCCTTAAAGAAAATTCTACATAGGCCGGAAACCTCAGGGCGGATGTTGGCATGGTCTGTAGAGATTAGCCCTTACTGTCTAGAGTACCGACCTCGAACAGCTATAAAATCCCAAGCTCTGGCTGACTTCATAGCAGAATGCGCATTCAATGAGGAGAAAGGAGGATCATCCTCGGAGTTATCAAGAACGGAGGAAGCGAGAGAGCCCCCCCAAGAATTTAGCTGGAAGCTGTATGTAGACGGAGCATCAGGCGCCGAGGGTAGTGGCGCTGGGATAATGCTTAAGGGGCCAGAAGGTTTTAAAGTATGTTATGCCTTGCGTCTAGAATTCACGGCTTCTAACAATATGGCCGAATATGAAGCCCTGGTAAATGGAATGTTGGTAGCTTCGGAGGTCGGGGTAACAGACCTCGAGGTGAATAGCGACTCTCAGTTGGTGATCAACCAGGTGAAGGGAGTATATCAGGCTAGGGACCCCATCATGCAGAATTATCTCGATAAAGTAAAAACTATAGAAGCCGAGCTCACGAGTCGGGGAGTTATCATCAGATTTCAAAGAATACCTCGGGATGAAAATGAGGAAGCAGACCTGCTTAGTCGATTGACCAAAGAGGAGTTAGAACAGCTTCCCGATGAAGTATATATACAGCATGTCCGCACACCTACTTTTAAAAAGACGAACACGGTACTACAGGTAGAACAGAGCCCAACTTGGATGACCCCATACCTGAGATACTTGGAGGAGGGCAAGCTCCCCGAAGATAAAAATGAAGCCAGAAAGATAGCAGCTCGTGCTGCCAACTACCAAGCAATAAGGGGAACCCTATACAGAAAAGGGAAGTCCAGCCCATGGCTCCGGTGTGTGAGTCCGGAAGAAGCTGCAAAGGTAATGGAGGAAATACATAGAGGCCTATGTGGGGCTCACGAGGGAGCAGGGACATTAGCCACCAAAATATTCAGGCAAGGGTACTACTGGCCCACTGTTAAAAAAGAAGCAGAAGAATTTGTCCGGAGGTGCAACGTATGTCAGCGATTTGCTAATGCCATCAGAACCCCCGCCACTCCTCAAGCAAGCATATCCAGTCCATGGCCTTTCTCACAATGGGGAATCGACATCCTGGGACCTTTCCCCAAGACTACGGGGCAAAGGAAATTTGTAGTGGTGGCTGTGGAATACTTCTCGAAATGGCCAGAGGCAGAAGCAATAGCCACAATTACAGCTCGCAAGATGATAGATTTCGTATGGGGGCATATCATTTGCCGATTTGGCATACCTAGAGTACTTATCTCAGACAACGGCAGACAATTTGACTGCAGCGTTTTCAGAGCCTTCACGACGAACATAGGCATCTGGCATAAGTTCTCCTCCGTGGCTCACCCTCAGACTAATGGCCAAACAGAAGTCACTAACAGAGCTATCCTTCAAGGATTAAAGAAACGGCTGGATGGCGCAAAGGAGAATTGGGCAGAAGAACTCAATAGCATACTATGGGCACTCCGAACCACTCCCAGAGCGCCCACTAAAGAAACACCATTTGCACTTGCTTATGGCACAGAAGCCGTAGTCCCAGTTGAACTGCAGATCCCCACTCATCGAGTCCAATTTGCTGATGAGAATACCAATGAGGATAAGTTAAGAAGCAACCTGGATGCTCTTGAGGAAGTCAGGGAAGAAGCCCAAGTCCGAACTGCCGCTTATCAACAACGCGCAACAAGATATTACAACCAAAAAGTCAGAGAAAGAAGCTTAAAAGTGGGATACCTGACCCTAAGAAACCTGGAAGCTACAGGAAAAAGAGTGGCCGTGGGCAAGTTAGCACCGACCTGGGAAGGTCCTTTCAAGGTGACAAAAGTGGTCAAGCCAGGGGTATACCGAATCGAAGATATGCAAGGAAACCCCGAGCCCCACGCTTGGAACATCCAGCACCTAAAGAGGTATTTTCCTTGAAATTATTGTAAAGAAAAACATTGTATTTTGATAAATATGAGTAAATAAAATTGTTTATTCAACATGATTGTCTCTATGAATAATATTCTTCCATAAAAAAGAAAAGAACAGGGCTCAGAGAGATCCCTTGAAAAAACAAGACCTCAGTTAGGTCCAAAACCAGCTGAGATGACGAAGCGACAGTAAGGCCAATGAGCCTGAATCTTGTGCAAAACCTCAAAAAGGTACAAAAAACAGCCGGCGGGGCCCCGAGGTCACCCCGGAACGGCCGGTGAGGATCATAAAGATGCCTCCCGGAGCATGAAGACCGGGATCCCCTAGAACTCCCGAGTAAACAAAGAAGACCGGGATCCCCCAGAACTCCCGGGAAAACAAAACAAAACAAAAAACAGCCGGCGGGGCCCCGAGGTCACCCCGGAACGGACGGTGAGGATCATAAAGATGCCTCCCGGAGCATGAAGACCGGGATCCCCTAGAACTCCCTGGTAAACAAAGAAGACCGGGATCCCCCAGAACTCCCAGGAAAACAAAACAAAACAAAAAACAGCCGGCGGGGCCCCGAGGTCACCCCGGAACGGCCGGTGAGGATCATAAAGATGCCTCCCGGAGCATGAAGACCGGGATCCCCTAGAACTCCCGGGTAAACAAAGAAGACTGGGATCCCCCAGAACTCCCGGGAAAACAAAAAACCGCGGGAAGGGCCCTGAGGTCACCCCGGAACAACAGCCAGGATCTCGTAAGATCCCCTGAAAACAAAAATGGTCGGTGAAGGGCTTAAAAGCCTCTCGAAATGAAAATTTTCCATGCAGGGACAAACTCATAAAAACACAGTTCCGACCTCAAAAAAGAAAGGAGCCCAGAGCTACCAAGACAAAAGCAGGTTCCGACCTCATGAAGAGGTTCGGGGCACAATGGTTAAAAAAGCGCCGACCTCAAAACAGATGCTAACGCTAAAAGTTTGGCTATCGAACAAAAGGCTAAGCTCCCAGCTCGGATAGACCTATATTCTCGAAAGCTCAAGGTCGAGCTCCCAGCTCGGATAGAATTGTATCCTCAAAAATTCAGGGTCGAGCTCCCAGCTCGGATAGACTTACATCATCAAAAACCCAAGGCATGAAAGCCAAAACAAAAGGCCGAGCTCCCTCTCTCAAAAGGTTCATAAACGAAGAAACTTGTTTATCTGGAACAAACATCCAAATTCACAACCAAGAAGAAAGGGCTAAAAGCAAAAAGCAGATATGCTAATCGCCATTAAAAGGTATGAAATTTGATTTCTCAGACTATTAGCTAAGAGCTGAGCCCGTAACTTAAGATCAATTCAAAGTTTGTGCATACGTGGCATACATTAAAAGTAGAGTTAAATTCCAAGATATACGTAGAACAAGAGAAGTTTGAGAAAAAAGAAAAATTGATATTTCATTAGAAATAATTATTACAGTTTATCTCTCTGACGAGGTGGGGGGATATATAGTCCTTAAAGGACTTACATCAGTTAAAACCTCCTCGCCTACATTATCTCTATTGGCAGTCATATCTGCAGGAAGCTCGGTATCCCTTGGATCAGAGCTCTCAATATTAACTGCAGGAGCAACTTCTGACCCAAGGTTAGGGTTCTCCCCCTCAGAAACAGGGTCATCATCCTTCGACCCAAGGACTTCCACGTCCTCTCCTTTTAGCTCGGACTCTTCCGAAGAAATCTCAGCTGGCTGGCATATGTTCCTCCGGCAATCTCCTCGAGGCATAGGGAAATCATCCTCCCCATACAACACTGGCTCGCCATCTGAGTCCGCTTCGTACTTGCGAAGCTCGGCCAAAGGAGTATCAGGAGCGTATCTGGCTTCTCTTAAACCACGATTATAGCCGGTCACATACATACGGAAGGCTTTCTTAAGAATAGCTGCTCCCATTTCACCAGAGGCTTTATACTCATTAAGATGTGCTTCGCAGGCCTCAGCCACAAATTCCTTAAACTCAGAAGAGTCTTTGTAGTCCTGCAGATGAGCCTCACAGGCCTGCTCGATCTTCCTTTTCAGCTCATCAGACTCCTGATACTCCGCTATGCATTGATCGCGCACTAGCCGAGCCTTATCTTCAGAGTGCTTTACGGCCATCTCTCTTTGAGTTTCCACTTCACTCAGACGAGTCTGAAGTCCTTCAAGATCTGCCTTTAAGGCATCATACTGGCGCTGGACCTCAGCCTTTTGGCTCAAAGCCTCATTCCTCTCTTGAAGAGCATCTGCCATAGAGGACAGCTGCTCCGAAACTCCTTTGCAGCGAACCTCCAAGGCAGCTGCCCTCTCATCAGACACTTTGAGGACCCCACGAGTCCGAGACAGCTCTGCTTCTAAGGACGAGGTATGCTTTGCTGTCTCAGCTGCTTTTTCCTCAGCCTTTTTTAGGGCTTCCAGTGCAGAGTGCAATTCCACTTGGAGGGACTGGATCTGCTCCCGAGCGGCTACCAGATTCCCCCTCACGTCATTGGTTGCAGATATGTTCTCCTCCAGACGCGCCTCTTCAATCCGGCGGTCTACGGACTCCCGAAGGGAACGATCACGGATATCCACCTCCATAAGGAGGCCCGTCACCTAGTACAGGAGAACAACTGTCAGGAAAAGGAAAAAGAACAAACTAAAAAAAAAAAAAAAAAAAGGGGCAAAATGATTTACCATCAGAAGCATTTCCCTAATCGAGGATCCGAGCTCCTCACGAGAGCGAGACTGGAAGGATGCTTGCTCCTTAGTAGAACTGGCTAAGAGACCAGTCAGGGCAAGAAGGCGAGGGTCCGAAGCCTCTGTAACTCCACCAAACATTTGCTCTCTGAGAAAGTCAGCAATAGCACTGGCCGGAGACTCGGAGGTAATGTCCGATGCTTTCAGAGAATTGTCAGAAGAAAACAACGGAGGCTCGGCAGCCACACTTTTTCCTTTCCTAATGGAAGGAAGAGCCGGAGAAGACCCTGCAGCAGCCCTGGACTTCTTCCGAGCAGGAGATGGGGCAGCTATTCCAAAAGGGGCTGGGCGCTTGTCCCCGGTCTTTGACGGAACGCCCTCAGAACCCGCAGGTTCAGTCCTCGCAGGGGCAGGGGCATCTTGGGTAGGAACCTCTGGAGCTGAGTCCTCTATAAGGACGATCTCCAGCCCTGTCCCTGAGGCCTCTTTATCTTCAATAGGGGACTTAGATTTTCCCCCCGATACCTCTCCAGAAGAATGGGCAGTACCCCGCTCCACTTGTTCAACAACGGAGGTCTGCTCCGCAATAGCCAGGGAAGCTTCCCTCACGCCCTCTGAGGAGGCTGGAGCAGACCTAGACCCTTCAACAGGCCTAAGAGCTGAGCTCGACCCACCACGGCTAGATGGCCGAGACGACTTGGTGCTGTGGGAGCTCGGCTTTGAAGCTTGAGAAGAAGCTTTGGCGGGAGGTCGGCTAACCTCCTTGGAGGAAGCAGCCTGAACCAACTCCGCAGCAATCTCAGTTACCGAACGCCCATCCCCAAAGGCATCAAAAATTGCATGCATATTGTCCCGAGAGAGGACAAAGTTCTTGGGAAACTTTATGTCGTCCATTTTTACTTCGGAAGCTGCAAAAATACAAAATTATGAAGAGTCAGCATACTTTCTGATATTACGGGCAAAGAGAAAATAGAATAACTGGACAAAGTGCTATACCCATGGCCCGGACGTCCCTACGATTGGACACGAACAAACACTTCTCGACGTCATACTTCCTTTCAACGGAAGTCAGTCGAAGCAACCCCACTTGCTCAATAAGACTCAATTGGGGCAGGTCGTTGCAACCCGGATAAATCTCTCCCCAACTTAGATCCACCTCCCACGTCCGAGCGGACCCTAATTTCAGCTCCGCCACAAGGAAATTCTCTACCCATCCCTTTATAGAATCCTTGTAGCCCGTGAGAAGAGATAACCCCCTACGGGGGGAAAAGTAATAGAAGTTTTGAACCGCCTTAACCAAACGGAAAAAAGTAACAAACAGACATGTTGTGGGTGTAAAACCCCAACTCAGGCAGATGGACTCGAAACAGGACATGAACAAAATAGAGTTTGGGGATAACATTCGAGGAGTCACCCCGAAGTATTCAAAAACCTCAACAAAGAAAGGGGTAAAAGGAAGCGATAAACCGAATTCTCTCTGCTTCAAGAAAAACACTATACTACGATTCTCTTGGGGATCCACCAAACCCGGAGGGGGAGGATAAGGAAGGACTATCCTTTTGTAATACCCGGCTAGAATCCGGCACCGGAATTTCTGTTGTCTGGTGGAATCCGGGGTGTTGGGATTCTATATAAGGGTAGGAGTTATGTTTTCTAAGTGTTATGATGTGTTTTATGGTTTTACAGTTCGATAGTTTTGAGTTTTGAAGCACACATGGTTCATGGCGATTTTAGCCAAGTTCGGCCGCCGAAGATAAGTTCGGCCGCCGAAAGTGCCCCATGTTCGGCTTCCGACTTCAGGTTCGGCCCCCGAATGTTGCATGGTTTTGCATGCGATTCGACAACCGAAGCTGAGTTGCTTAGCCAGCAGTTTTGTATCCCTTAGTCAGCATTTTGGACAGGTGTTATGTCCAACTTGATGCTAGAAGTTTGGCCACGTCTCCCCTGGTTTATTTGCTGAGTTTGAGCAGCTCATGCAGAGTGTTTTGATAGTTCACAAGGTTTTGAATGTGTTGAAGCAAAAAGCTCCGTTTGTGCGAGTTTGAGAGTTTGAGGAGAGTTGGTCCGTTTTCCTTAGGTCAGAGTGTTCAGCTTCTTGTTACAGGAGGTAAGTAATGCTCTTGAACCTGTTTATGTGTTTTCTGAAGGTTTTATGGAAGGTAAGGGAGAGAGATGCATGTTTAGTGAGAAGTAGTGGTTTTGATGATTTATGCATGTATACATGTTTCTGTGCTATGTTTGATTTGTTGTTTGGGGTTATTAGGTAGTTTTGGACCCCTGTGAACATATACTTGAGTATATGTGAGTTGAGTCGATGAGGTATGCTTGTTTGGAGAGATTGAAGGGAAGGAGAAGATGGTTTGCCGTTGAAGCTGAGTTCTGGATGAACTCAGGTTCGGCAGCCGAAGGTTCATTCGGCCGCCGAACCTCTTACATGGTGGCTTGGCTGCCACAGCCTGTTTTGCATGTTCGGCTCTGTTTGGGGGATTCGGCCGCCGAAGGTGCCGCCGAAGGTGCTTGAGTTTCGTCTCTGGAGAGGACTTTCGGCCGCCGAACCTGCCGCCGAAAGTGTCCTGTCCAGCTTTCTTTTGCATGCTTTGCATGGATAGTTGAGTGAGTTTAAGGGGATTCTTGGGGAAGTTTAAGAGAGTTATTTCTACGCTTGTTTGGTCCCTCATTTGAGTCCATCTGTATAGGTACAGACCAGAGGAACCAGAGAGAGCAGCAGTGAGTACTGCTCCGGAGGTTCAGAGCCTGCAGAGTCAGTTAGTCCAGATAGCCAGAGGTGAGTGGAACTAAACTTATGACTTTTAATTGAACTACAAACTGCTTTTAGCATATCTCATGCATCATGTTTATGCCATAGGTTGATTGCATTAGTATTCACGAATATGTTGCATTGCATCGTTATTTGGTGATGTGAGTGAATGCTGAATGATCCAATAGTCTCAGACAGGAAGTCCAGGAGCCTTTGACTACGCCCTGGCAGGTATAGCGAAGTCCAGGAGCCTTTGACTACGCCCTGGCAGGTATAGCAAAGTCCAGGAGCCTTTGACTACGCCCTGGCAATGGTAAGTACAGAGGTGTTATATACACATATACATATATGACAGGAAGACCAGGTGCTCGATTCTACGCCCTGGCACAGAGTTACTGGGACTATGTGGTGACAGGTTTACTCTTGATGTGGCTTGTCTGTGATATGGTGCATTTCATGAGATCATATTTTACTGAGATGTTTTACTGTTCTACTCACTGGGCTATAGAGCTCATCCCACTCCCTTAACCCCAGTTTTGCAGGTTCAGTGTCCAGTGTACAGGGACAGTCCAGCAGAGTACAGGAAAAGTAAAGAGAGCTGTAATAGCTTAGAGTGGACATGTAATATTAAAGAGATGTAATAGTTGTTGCTTGACCTAGTGATGTATGTTTTGTACATGATCTGTATATGTATGTATGTTTCCTGTATGTGAAAACCAGGCTTAACAGGTATGAGTTAACCCATCTAGAGCAAGCTCTAGTCAGGGATACAGAGTACAGAGTACATGAGTACAGAGTACAGAGATAGTGCATGCACAGGTTAAGCCTTGGTTCAGAAAAGAGTTTTATTTTCACAGAAAATGTATGATCATGTATGAGGTTTACAGGTACACAGAGAGTATAGCAGGCTTGCTACGGGTTCTGGCGGCCTTAAGCCGACCTGAATCCTAGCGCCGGTGACGGTCCATTTTGGGGTCGTTACAGATTGGTATCAGAGCCCTAGGTTCACATGATCGGACCTATAGAGACAGTGTTGGGCTCAGACAGGTTAGATGTGGTCAAGCACAATAGGAAATCATGTCCACTAGGATAGGGTCTTGAGTCCTATCTGCTATGATATGCCATGAGTGTTGTATGTGTATGATTGAGATGTGATGTTTATGTGCTAAAGTGGTATGTTATATGTTGTGTTTCCAGAGTAAAGATGCGAGGAACTCGTCGATCAGCTCGATTGACTGGAGTCCCACCAGAGAATGAGAGATCAGCTGCTCGTCCTCCTGCATTGCCAAGGGCAAGGTCTCAGAGATCTAGCAGGGAAGGTACGTCAATAGACCCTAGAAGGTCTGTCGACGAGAGCAGAAGAGGAACAGCTAGGGGAGGAGGATCAGAGGAAAGGAGGGAAGCTCAGTCTAGAGATGACAGCATGGGTATAGGCAGTTTTGAGGAAGGTATGGGAGAGTCGCAGGGAGGTGCTCAGACCTCAGGTTTTGGCTATCCAGAGTATCCGATGGGAGGTATGTCGGAGTACTCGAGTTTTGTGCCATATCCGCCTTATATGCCTTATCCTTACTATCCACCATATCCTATGTATCCACCTTCCCCTACCCATCTAAGTGCAGCACACCCAGAGCCAAATGAACCAGTACCACCACCAGAACCAGTAGCCCCTGTTGTTGACAGACATGAACCTAGCTCATCTGGAGGTAAAGTCCAAATGACGGAGTACTTGAAATTGGATGCTCCTAAATACAACACGGGAGATGATCCATTTCATTACCTCAGAGCAGTTAGGATGATAACCAGTGAATTGGGAGCAGATGATAGGAGAGCCATTAAGATGGCAGGTTTCACATTAAAATGCAAGAAAGCCAGAGAATGGTTTAAGAATTATGTGGAGCCGAGAATGGATAGCTTGTCATGGGGAGAGTTCGCCAATGAGTTTGCAGGGTGGGCTTTTCCTGACAGTTCGAGGGAGATGAAAGTAATTGAATTTGAACAGTTGAGACAGACAGATGAGATGAGTGTTGATGAATTCACAGATAAGTTCTTGGATCTGCTTCAGTACGTGGGTCAAGCCTATGATACTGATCAGAAGAAAGCAAGGAGATATACTATGAGACTGCATCCCAGGTATGCTTCCTTGATTCTTCCAGCAGAAAAGGAGAGTTTCCACACCATAGTAGACGCAGCCAGGAAAATGGAAGCTAGTGCCAATATTCAGAAACAGTCAAAGGCACAGGCTGCGGGTTCTAAAGCCCCCACACCAAGCAGTAAAAGATGGGATAGAGCAAAAGGAACAAAGAGTAAGTTCTGGAGTAAAGTCAAGTCAGGTCTGGGAATAGGTAGTGGCTCAAGCTCTGGCACAGCTCCAGTCTGCAGACGATGCGGAAAACCACATGGAGGAGTTTGTCGGTTGGGATCTACAGCTTGTTTTCGATGTGGACAGGAAGGGCATATTGCTCGGGATTGTCCGCAGATGACTTTTGCACCATCCCAGCAGATGAGTTCAGGCAGTGTGGTACAGCCAGTTGTACGGCCAGCAGCTCTAGTCATGCCTCAGACTAGTGGCAGAGGTAGAGGGAGAGGGGTAGCCTCTACTTCAGCAGCAGGTTCCCGAGGTGGAAATCCGGTAGCCCCAGCACGGATTTTCACAGTGACACAGGAGGAGGCTAACACGTCGAACACAGTGGTGTCAGGTAATCTCATCATTGGGTGTTCAGATGTGTATGCTTTGATGGACCCCGGTGCTTCTCATTCCTTTATTGCTTCGAGAGCCATAGAGCGATTGGGTTTGATCAGTTCTGAGTTAGAGTATCCTCTCTGGGTCAGTGGACCTAGATGTGACCCATCAGTGGCAGTGTCAGTCTGTCGTTTCAGTCCAGTGTTTATCGAGGGTAGATACCTTCCAGCTGACCTTGTGGTTCTAGATTTGACGGATTTTGATGTCATTCTAGGGATGGATTGGTTATCTACATATAGTGCTACGTTGGACTGCGAGAGAAGTTAGTGAGTCTCAGAGACCAGGATGGGTCAGAGTGTGTCTTCAGAGGAGACAGGAGAGGTACACCCAGAGGTATGATTTCAGCCCTTCAGGCTCGTCGTTTGCTTAGGAGGGGTTGTCAGGGGTTTCTAGCTCATGTGAGAGAGCTAGACAGTCAGGTGAGGGAACCAGCCACGGTACCAGTAGTCCGAGAGTTTCTCGATGTGTTCCCAGACGATTTGCCAGGACTACCACCTGATAGGGAGATAGGGTTTGAAATTGAATTACTGCCAGGTACTAGACCTATCTCTATTCCTCCCTACAGGATGGCGCCAGTTGAGTTAACAGAGTTGAAAGAACAGTTGCAGGACTTGGTAGATAAGGGTTTCATCCGCCCTAGTACCTCACCTTGGGGTGCTCCAGTGCTCTTTGTCAGAAAGAAGGATGGATCCCTCAGACTTTGTATCGACTACAGACAGTTGAACAAGGTCACTATCAAGAATAGGTATCCCTTACCTCGGATTGATGATCTATTTGACCAGCTAGCTGGAGCAGGTTGTTTCTCGAAAATAGATCTGAGAACTGGGTATCATCAGTTGAGAGTTAGAGAGGCAGATGTGCCTAAGACAGCTTTCCGGACCAGATATGGGCATTATGAGTTCTTAGTGATGCCGTTCGGGTTGACTAACGCCCCTGCAGCATTTATGGATCTCATGAACAGGGTATTTAGTGAGTTTCTGGATCACTTTGTCATTGTGTTTATCGATGATATCTTAGTGTATTCCAGAGATGCAGAGGAGCATGCCCAGCATCTGAGGATCGTTCTGCAGACACTGAGAGAGCATGGTTTATATGCCAAGTTCTCTAAGTGTGAGTTTTGGTTACGGAGCATTGCCTTCTTGGGACATGTGGTATCAGCAGAGGGTATTGAGGTAGACCCCAAGAAGATAGAGGCTGTAGCTAACTGGCCCAGACCCACGACAGTGACTGAGATTAAAAGCTTTCTGGGACTGGCAGGTTACTACAGGAGGTTCGTTCAGAACTTCTCAAAGATAGCAGCTTCTATGACCAAATTGACTCAGAAGAACCAGAAATTTATCTGGTCAGACCAGTGTGAAGAGAGCTTTGAGGAGCTCAAGAGGAGATTGACAACAGCACCAGTGTTAGCTCTGCCTGTCAGTAATGAAGAGTTCACAGTGTTCTGTGATGCATCTCGAGTGGGATTGGGTTGTGTATTGATGCAGAGTGATAGAGTAATCGCTTATGCTTCTAGACAGTTGAAGAAGCACGAGTTGAATTACCCTACCCATGACCTAGAGATGGCAGCAGTTATCTTTGCACTTAAGATGTGGCGACATTACCTCTACGGGGTTAAATGCGAGATCTTCACCGATCACAAGAGTTTACAGTACATCTTAAGTCAGGGAGAGCTGAATTTGCGGCAGAGAAGGTGGGTCGAATTGCTCAGTGATTATGATTGTAAAATCCAGTATCATCCGGGTAAGGCGAATGTTGTCGCAGACGCCCTAAGCCGGAAGTCACTAGGCAGTTTATCCCATATAGCAGCAGAGCGGAGACCAGTTGTGATGGAGCTTTATAAGCTCTTTGACGAGGGATTACAGCTAGAGTTGTCTGGTACAGGTGCGTTGATAGCATAGATGAGAGTGACACCTGTGTTTCTGGAGCAGATAGCTCAGAGACAGCATGAGGACCCTGAGTTGATGAAAATTGCCAGGACTGTTCAGTCAGGCAATAGTGTCGAGTTCAGATTTGACAGCAAAGGGATCCTTCGCTATGGGAGTCGACTTTGTGTACCAGATAGGGGCAGTGTGAAGGAAGACCTTATGAGGGAAGCTCATAATGCGAGGTATAGTGTTCACCCAGGAGCCACCAAGATGTATCAGGATCTGAAAAGGGTCTATTGGTGGCCAGCCATGAAGAAAGAAGTGGCGCAGTTCGTGACAGCCTGTGAGGTTTGTCAGAGGGTGAAATTAGAGCATCAGAAACCAGCCGGAATGCTTAACCCATTACCGATTCCAGAGTGGAAATGGGAGAACATAGCCATGGATTTTGTAGTGGGTTTACCAGTAGCGTCCAACAGGATAGACTCGATATGGGTGATTGTGGACAGACTCACGAAATCTGCTCATTTTCTTCCAGTACGGAGTAACTATTCTGTGGATAAGTTGGCACAGGTCTATCTGGATGAGATAGTGAGATTACATGGAGTTCCAGTGTCTATAGTTTCAGACAGAGGACCTCAGTTTACCTCCCGCTTTTGGCGGAGTCTGCAAAGTGCGATGGGCACGAGATTGGATTTTAGTACTGCTTTCCACCCACAGACTGATGGACAGTCAGAAAGGACCATCCAGACCATAGAGGATATGCTTCGACTATGTGTGTTAGACGTTGGCGGTTCTTGGAGGCAGCATCTACCTTTGGTGGAGTTTGCCTACAATAACAGCCATCATGCGAGCATCGGGATGGCTCCTTATGAAGCTTTGTATGGGAGGAAGTGCAGATCCCCTGTTTGCTGGGAAGAGGTAGGAGAGAAGGCTCTTGCAGGGCCAGAGTTAGTAGACATTACCAGTAGAATGGTGCCCATGATCAGAGAGAGAATCAGAACAGCTCAGAGTAGACAGAAAAGTTATGCAGACGTTCGCAGAAAGCAGTTAGAGTTTCAAGAGGGTAATTGGGTATTGCTAAAAGTGTCTCCAATGAAAGGAGTGGTTCGTTTTGGAAAGAAAGGTAAATTGGCTCCACGGTACATTGGACCCTTTGAGGTGGTGCAAAGGATCGGAAATGTGTCGTATAAGCTGGATTTACCTGCTTCTATGGAGAGAATTCACCCGGTATTTCATGTTTCTATGCTACGACAGTTTGTGTCAGATCCGACTCAGGTTCTGAGTGAGCCTGAGGTGGAGATTCATACGGATCTCACCTATATAGAGCAGCCAGTGCGGATTCTGGACACGCAGATCAGACAGCTAAGGAACAAGGAGATTCCAATGGTGAAAGTTCTATGGAACCACCATAATCTAGAAGAGTGCACCTGGGAGACGCGGGAGTCTATGCTCCAGCAGTATCCATATTTGTTTTGAGGTTAGTTTTCTCCGTTTCATGTGTTAATTGTGTGTTTTAGGAACCTTCGAGGACGAATGTTCTTAAGGAGGGGAGAATGTAATACCCGGCTAGAATCCGGCACCAGAATTTCTGTTGTCTGGTGGAATCCGGGGTGTTGGGATTCTATATAAGGGTAGGAGTTATGTTTTCTAAGTGTTATGATGTGTTTTATGGTTTTACAGTTCGATAGTTTTGAGTTTTGAAGCACACATGGTTCATGGCGATTTTAGCCAAGTTCGGCCGCCGAAGATAAGTTCGGCCGCCGAAAGTGCCCCATGTTCGGCTTCCGACTTCAGGTTCGGCCCCCGAATGTTGCATGGTTTTGCATGCGATTCGGCAACCGAAGCTGAGTTGCTTAGCCAGCAGTTTTGTATCCCTTAGTCAGCATTTTGGACAGGTGTTATATCCAACTTGATGCTAGAAGTTTGGCCACGTCTCCCCTGGTTTATTTGCTGAGTTTGAGCAGCTCATGCAGAGTGTTTTGATAGTTCACAAGGTTTTGAATGTGTTGAAGCAAAAAGCTCCGTTTGTGCGAGTTTGAGAGTTTGAGGAGAGTTGGTCCGTTTTCCTTAGGTCAGAGTGTTCAGCTTCTTGTTACAGGAGGTAAGTAATGCTCTTGAACCTGTTTATGTGTTTTCTGAAGGTTTTATGGAAGGTAAGGGAGAGAGATGCATGTTTAGTGAGAAGTAGTGGTTTTGATGATTTATGCATGTATACATGTTTCTGTGCTATGTTTGATTTGTTGTTTGGGGTTATTAGGTAGTTTTGGACCCCTGTGAACATATACTTGAGTATATGTGAGTTGAGTCGATGAGGTATGCTTGTTTGGAGAGATTGAAGGGAAGGAGAAGATGGTTTGCCGTTGAAGCTGAGTTCTGGATGAACTCAGGTTCGGCAGCCGAAGGTTCATTCGGCCGCCGAACCTCTTGCATGGTGGCTTGGCTGCCACAGCCTGTTTTGCATGTTCGGCTCTGTTTGGGGGATTCGGCCGCCGAAGGTGCCGCCGAAGGTGCTTGAGTTTCGTCTCTGGAGAGGACTTTCGGCCGCCGAACCTGCCGCCGAAAGTGTCCTGTCCAGCTTTCTTTTGCATGCTTTGCATGGATAGTTGAGTGAGTTTAAGGGGATTCTTGGGGAAGTTTAAGAGAGTTATTTCTACGCTTGTTTGGTCCCTCATTTGAGTCCATCTGTATAGGTACAGACCAGAGGAACCAGAGAGAGCAGCAGTGAGTACTGCTCCGGAGGTTCAGAGCCTGCAGAGTCAGTTAGTCCAGATAGCCAGAGGTGAGTGGAACTAAACTTATGACTTTTAATTGAACTACAAACTGCTTTTAGCATATCTCATGCATCATGTTTATGCCATAGGTTGATTGCATTAGTATTCACGAATATGTTGCATTGCATCGTTATTTGGTGATGTGAGTGAATGCTGAATGATCCAATAGTCTCAGACAGGAAGTCCAGGAGCCTTTGACTACGCCCTGGTAGGTATAGCGAAGTCCAGGAGCCTTTGACTACGCCCTGGCAGGTATAGCGAAGTCCAGGAGCCTTTGACTACGCCCTGGCAGGTATAGCAAAGTCCAGGAGCCTTTGACTACGCCCTGGCAATGGTAAGTACAGAGGTGTTATATACACATATACATATATGACAGGAAGACCAGGTGCTCGATTCTACGCCCTGGCACAGAGTTACTGGGACTATGTGGTGACAGGTTTACTCTTGATGTGGCTTGTCTGTGATATGGTGCATTTCATGAGATCATATTTTACTGAGATGTTTTACTGTTCTACTCACTGGGCTATAGAGCTCATCCCACTCCCTTAACCCCAGTTTTGCAGGTTCAGTGTCCAGTGTACAGGGACAGTCCAGCAGAGTACAGGAAAAGTAAAGAGAGCTGTAATAGCTTAGAGTGGACATGTAATATTAAAGAGATGTAATAGTTGTTGCTTGACCTAGTGATGTATGTTTTGTACATGATCTGTATATGTATGTATGTTTCCTGTATGTGAAAACCAGGCTTAACAGGTATGAGTTAACCCATCTAGAGCAAGCTCTAGTCAGGGATACAGAGTACAGAGTACATGAGTACAGAGTACAGAGATAGTGCATGCACAGGTTAAGCCTTGGTTCAGAAAAGAGTTTTATTTTCACAGAAAATGTATGATCATGTATGAGGTTTACAGGTACACAGAGAGTATAGCAGGCTTGCTACGGGTTCTGGCGGCCTTAAGCCGACCTGAATCCTAGCGCCGGTGACGGTCCATTTTGGGGTCGTTACACCTTTCATTTGAAAGGGGGGCTCGAATCAGATACAGAGGAGTATCTAAGAGCCTCCGAGAAATGTACTTAGTTATGTTGGAAGGAGTAATACATGATTCAATGTTAACAACATCAGGAAGCTCTGAAAGGGCCATGGAAGAACAAGGAAGCGTACCTGAAAATGCAATAAGGCAAAAAAAGTAGAAGGAGTTGCAGGGAGACAGAGAGCAAAAAAGAACTTGTTCCTTCAGAAGACAGAAGGAATTCGAAATGAAAGGCAATAATGAGACGGAACGTTGATCTGAACGGTTTTGTCTTGGAGCGGCGCGATCATTAATTACTCTCGAAGTTTACCCTCTCAACGGTTAGATAAATAACTGGTGAGAAGGTAAAGAGGCAAAGAGATAATCGCTAGACTCCTCCACATCCGTTAAAAGCCAAATTCATGATAACAGCCCATCACTCAAGAGCCCATTTGCTGTCCACAAGCCCAACTCGGCAATCAGAGCAACTTAGCCCACAGATGGAAGCATGATAAAGGTCAGACCTGCTTACTATTTAAAAGTTATAAGTTCTGCCTCGATTGTTATTGAACAAATACTGCGATATCGGAGGCAATAAGGGCACCTCGAAATCATACAGAGCTAAGGGCTCTGAGTTCAACTTATAGAGCTCACAAAAAGCAAACCGAAATAGAGCTCACAGGTCGGCCAATCCAGTCCGGAAGACGAAACTTGAAAGCTCAGCCGGCTAAGGAGGTTCAGAGCTCAATCCATCAAATAAGGGCCGAGCTTACAGGTCGGTTGGTTCAGCTCGGAAGAGCAAACTGACCTCCCAGTTGGCTAAGTAGGTCCAAAGCTCGGCTCATTGATTAAAAGCGAGAGTTCATAAGTACGGTCAGTTCAGCTCGGACGAAACGAAACAAAGTTTAGTTGGGTAAAACTACGAAGAGAACAGTACCAGTACTTCCTCTACAACAAAGAAAAGAATAAGCTCAAGTATGAACGGAAAACAAGAATTTCATTAAAGGAAAAGTACATTACAGAATGAAAGACTATCCTTAAAGGATTTACATGTCCGGGCCTACATTACAGAATGGAAGACTATCCTTAAAGGATTTACATGTCCGGGCCTACATTACAGAATGGAAGACTATCCTTAAGGGATTTACATGTCCGGATATTTCACCACCTATCCTACTATTCTAATCTTCAGCTCGGAAGAACTCTCGCAGCTCGGAAGAACTCTCGCAGCTCGGAATGTGAGTTTGGCAGAAAAGGCCAAGATCTGTCTCGCTATCATAGGGGAATTGAACAAGTTGATTCCCATAAGTATTTCTTACTGTTCCCCTATAATAGGTCGACACCCTGATTGCCCAGATGTGATTCACGATGCATACGGACAGGATATAATATCCGAGCTTGTCCGTATGTACCATGAAAACACGAGCTTTCAAGTTACGGCTCCAAGGAGATCGCTGAGCATACATTCGAAGGTATCGCCAGAAGCTTGACTGAGCGCAGCAGATCTCAGTCCCGCATAATACTGGTACTTCACACCAAAGTCTTGCATAATACTGGTACTTCACATCAAAGGGAACAATAAGTTTATCATTCTCTCCACTTCCATTTATATCAAAAGAAGGCGACGGGGGCATTAAGGAAATTTCCTTTTTCTTTTCAGAAGAAGGAGCAGACATTTCATCGGCCCAGAACCTCTTTGGAGCTCGGACAGCAAACTGAGGAGGAGGCTGGCCAGACAACCTGGGTAAAACAGTTTCCATAGCTTGCCGAATAATCCCATACATCAGCCGTCCTACCAGCAGGATCTCTGAAGCACCGTCCAGACTCCTTAGAGGTAACATCAAATTTTCAAGAATTTTGAACTGACCCATTCTTATCTCAGGTACTGCAAAAAGCTTCAAAACAGAGACAAGTCAGAAATAATTCTCCATCAAGATGATAAAAGCAAGATTAACCTTTGGGGCAACAAAGCAATGCAAACTCAAGCTCACCTCATTCCGTTTGAAGAAGGCGTCAAATGGATCCTTTGCAGAGAAACGGAAAGGAAGAACCTCTTGTTCCAGCAGAAGATTTGAGAATGAAGAAAAGCTAGCGTTGATATACATCCAGAGCTTGAGACCTTAGCACGGAGCAGAGCTATGCTTTAAGCTAACGGTGTCAGAATTTTAAAAGATAGTCATGGAAAAGGAAAGAAAGGACATGTCCAGATAATGATGACAGGAAAACAAAGACAGCAAAGAACACGAAGAATGAAGAAAAGCCAGAAAAGGGAAAGAGCAGATATGATTCGGAAACTGCACAACGACAGAAAGATGAAAGGATGTTATTAAGGCACCTGACCACGAACAGGCGCGGTCATAATGGTTCTTCATATTCACCCCCTCGGCAGTAGGGGCAATAACTACCGAGAAGGTGAAGGGGCAATTGATGACCGCTGGATCTCTCCATCCTGGCCCAGGACCTGGATCATAGCCAAAAGCCCATCTTGCAAAGGCTCTTGCACCTGATATGCACAACAAGCCTGGCTCATTCAACCTTCAAGACCAGGCTCAACCAAGCTTCTTCACCCAAATCGGCCCAGTCCGCGACCAGCAGGCCCTCTCCTCTCAGATCTAGCGTCCGGCCCGACTCTCGGCCCAGCCCAGTATCTAGAGCCATACCCAGACAGCCTAGCAGATCCGCTCGAACGTACGCACGAGGAGAATCAGAGGCCGTTACGCATGAAGCAGGCTGCTGATACCCTCGTACATCCGAATCTGTATGTCAGAGACGCGTGTCCCAATCGTGGAAAGGCCTTTACACGTCATCAGCAAGCATAGCGAAATGGATAAAAAGGGGGAACCCCCCAGAAAGTTTAAGTTTTATCTTTTAATACAAAAACCCTTGTAAAACCCTACTCTATTGGATCTCAGATCATCAATTTTATTTAAATATATTTAAATTTAAACTATTAAATATCTTTTTATAGAAAAAAAAAAATTTTTTGAAATTTTTTAACACATTTATTAAAAATTGCGTCCTATTCAATTTTTTCTGCTTCAATACAATATCATGGTAATTATTAATTGTAGCTACTTTAATACGATGATAATTATTTTAATATTTTTAATTAATATTTAAATTTATTATTTTAATAATTTTATCTCAGAAATTTAATTTAAATATTATTAAAATTATTAATATTGAATAATTATCCTACATAATTATCAAATAAATTAATTAAACTCATAAATAAAAAATTTTAACCTACATTAATTTTAAATAATAAATATCTAAAATTATTTTAGATAATATATAGATAATTTATTAATTTAAAATTATTTAAATAATAAAATAATTATTATTTTAAATTTTAAAATTAATTATAAATAATTAAATAATATAAAAATAAAACCAATAATTCCATTCATTTTTATATATAGTATAAATATAAATTTAATAATAAATAAATAACATTTTACCTATGATATCAGTTTGATTTAATATTAAAAAAAAGTTATTGGACTTTGAGCATGTCCAAATGTTTAATTCAAATTAATTTTATATCAAAGTTGGTCTCTTTAATTTATTGAGTTAAATGCAACATTGATTTTTTAGTTGTGTTAGATGATTTTAAATTCGCTTTACTCTTTTCATCTTTATTAAAAAATATTTATTTAAATCCAATCTATTATAAATTAAAATATTTTTAATTTTATTATATAAAAAATCAGATGAAATTTATTTTATTAAAAAAATTAAAATAACAAATGTATATACCATAATATAAAAAATATCAAGCATCGGAATAATTTATTTTGTAATTATATAAAATCAGAATTGGTTGGCAAACATTGAATATGGGGTTGGATTCAAGTTAATCTAGAACCGTTATTAGTGTACTTCACGTGCATTCCATTCTCTTCATCACAATGGACAAATTTTATACGCATTCCGTCTGCATAATTTGTTTTTTTGGAAATTTTATATTTTTATTGACATTTCAAAAAATTTTAATTTAGAGATTAGATTAATTAGCGGTATTCGATTCAAACGCGAAAAATTCTATTCGAATTGAATTAATTTAAAATTTTAATTTAAATTTTTATTCATTTCAATTTAATTTAATTTTTAATTTTAAAAATTTTAATTATTTTAATTTAATTTAATTTTAATAAAAAAATTAAAAAATTAAACTGAACCGATTAACTATAATAATATATTTTTTGCAATAATATATAGAAATTAAATTATATTAAAATTAAAATATTTTAATTAAATTTTAAAATATTAAAAATAAAATAAAAAAATTTATTAAAAATTTAAATTCATTAAATTAAATTAAATAAATTCAATTCAATTTAATTTTTAATTAAAATCAATCCAATTTAATTTTTATAAATATTAAAATTTTAATTTTTAATTTATTTAATTCTGCGTAAATTTATCCTAAACTGATTCAATGTTTATCGTACATATTAATTAAAATTAACAGAATTACTTAAATACACTTAATTTAAGCTTTAAAATATTAAGACTCTATTTATTTTATAAAAAATATATTTTAAAAACATATTTTTCATACGTGTCTCAATATGCGACACGATTACGGATGTGACTGGCACCTAAAGTTGGACTTTACCGGAAATCGTTGTGCTTCATGCTTAAGTGTTGGTTTGCTGACTGCTGAGTGGTGGACAGCTCGTTTTCAACTTTTTTTTTTTTCCTTTTTTGAAACTTTTAATTGCCAAAATTAGTTTTCAATTAAATATAACATATTTTAATTACAAAATTTAAATAATTAAATATATCTTTTGTATTTATATATTTACTTATTTTTAAATGGTATTTAAATTACAATTACAATTCCAAAAAATATATCTTAACTCTCAAGCACATTAGTTATTAAATGAAATAAAATAATAATAATAAATTAAGCAGCCAATTTATACTAAAAATGAATCAATCGCAGCCGTAACCTCTCATATTAAAAGAAATCCAAATTCAATCTCCACCGTTCAATTTCTGCACCAATCAAATTAACCATCACCATAATGTCCCGCCCCATCGATCAACCATAGAAAAATCTCTCTCTGTGCCTCCCTTTCTTGAATACGATTTCGAAAAAGTTCGACGTTTAACGCCACGGCAAACACTATATAAGGGAGCGAAACGCGCTCATTTCTCTCTCTTTCATTTCCTTTTCTCTAAGGTTTTCATAGTTATCTTCTTTTTTACTCGTCTCCTCTCTATAAATATACAGTGCCCTATCGTACCGTTTTTCTGCCCTTTTCTTTTTTCTTTATTGGCTGAAGATTCAAGCTTCTTGAATCCAAGCTGACCAGGTGAGTTCTTTTCTGTTTATTGAACGATCTTATTTATTTATTTATTATGTGTTTGTATCTCCGTGTTTGATTTTATGATTGATTGGTTGCTTGAAAGATAATGTTTAGTTGATTCATGAAAGGTAATTTGATTATTGTTTATAGGTTCATTTATATTATTGGCTGTTACATGTTCATAGAAAAGTAATTGACTAATTGATGTATTTATGATTTTGTAAAGGAGTAAAATCGAATTTGAAGTATTTTATTTCGAAGCACAAGAACCTTTAAAGGGTAGGGGGAAAAAGTAAACAACTTCCTTTTAAGGACATGTTTTTTTTTTAGACTAAAATGCTCGAGATCGTCAAGTGAAAGTTTGTTTCTTTTTTCTTCAATCTAATGGTTGACAGCTGATGCTCATATGATGCTTACCCTTGTTATTAAATATCTTGATGTGAACCCAATAATATAATATTGTACGAATTGAAAAAGTCAGCCAATTATTCAGGTTTTGGATTGGAGGGATTTTTCAAAGGAGATGGCAATGTATGAGCAAGATTCAGATGTAATCCAGTGGGGTCTTCGTCTGCTTGATGGGGATCCTCCTTTTTATCCTGGGTATTATGCTGGTGGTGGAGTACAAACTGGGGATGATTATCGTGGACATTATGTCAGAGATCATTATGACATATCAGATTGTACAGATGTGGACAGTGATGAGGCTATTGCCCGGACGCTGCAAGAAGAATTTTCACAGCTAGCTGTTAACTCTGGCTACTCACCTGCAAGAGAAGATCAATTGGAAATATCCATTTACAAGCATGATTGGCATGGCACACCAAGAAGGAGCTACAGTTCAGGTATGCGGTGAAGCTGCTAGTTTGACCTTCTTTTTCGGGGTAGCAAGTTTACTTAGTTATTCTAATCTGATTTCATGTTTATAATCTGCAGACCATGAGGATAGTCATGAAGATGCAGATGATATGGTTGCTTCTAGTTCTTGCTCCAGCCCTGAAAATGGGGAAGAGTATTCCTATTCTGCAGAATTTACTGATGAATATGGACTGGATGTGGAAGTCGGCAAGAGGCTGAATCAAATGATTCCTATCCCTGTAAGTTTAGCTGCTTTTGGGTCATACAGATGACTTCCTGTTCCCTCTTGGTGCAACTAATTATGCCCTGGGCCTTCACGTTGTCTTTGTTATTTTTTGACAGACTATTCTCTCAATTATAAAGTAATTGGCTTAGGTAACTTCAAGGTAGACAAAGTTAATACCTTTTTTATTCAATTTCAAGGATTGCATAGTAGAATAGGGATGAGGCAGAGAGTTGGTGTGTTCCCTCAATTCACAAGTATTTCTCCTGTGAGCCCACATACATGGCTTATGGGGGAAGTTTTAATTTTTATAATGTGTTTTGGTTGGCATCTTTGAAACTTGCACTTGCAAGTTCAATGTAATTTAGTGTTAAAATTTCTGGTATTATTGAATGAGACCTGCTTTATGAATCATTGCCTTGCTACTGTTATGTCATGAAAAATCATATTTAATTGAAGAATGTTGGAACGGCCTATAGTTATTTATATTGTTTGGATGCTCATCTTTGCACAAGGACATATCCAAATAACATTCTTTGACTTGCATAGCATATTTTCCCTCTCATCTTCCACAAGAGATTAAGTGATCTGCTTTGGTTTCAAGATTTTTCTTACTGGATAAGCATGCAAGCACATAAATATAGAAACTTCTTAATGTTTGAGCATGTATTCAAGATTTCAAGCTCTTATTGGGGCAATAATTCTACTTATGATTATTCAAGTATCTTTCAATTATCATTTTCAAACCAAAGCACATGAATCTGCATGCATACATTTGAGCATATGAAGCCATTGTATCTATGAATTTTGCTTATCCTGAATTTGTCATTTGTTCTGTGTAGCATGTTCCTAGAATCAATGGAGAAATACCTTCAATTGATGAAGCAACTTCAGATCATGAAAGGCTTCTTAACAGGTAATAAATTTAAGGTTTGTGATTTTATGAGCATCGACAACAACTCCATATAGACCTTGAATTAGGCCAAAGTCCAAACTGGCCACTAATTTTATACCAAGCAGTTCATATTTTCCCAATATTTGATAACTATGATTAATGCATGAAAACACTCATTATTAATTGACAAAAATAAACAAAAATTTGACAAAAGATCAATTATAAAATTGCTCAATTCTAATTACTTAACTCATAATGTATATATATAACTTTTTTAAAATTTTTTTGATGAAATTCCAGATCTACATCCTGATTCCTCCCTAATTCAATCTTAACTGTTGCAGAATCCATGGCTAAATAGAGATTGCTTTTTTATGTAAAGCAAAGTGATGCAAAAGAGTAAAACTAATCCTGTCCAATTCTATGGGATTGTGGTTAACTTATTTGGTTTTTGTTCATTATGATATGTCTAGTACCTAAAGTTATATCAATGCTTATATGTTATCTTTAATCTAGATTGCAGTTATATGACTTTGTTGAGGTCAAGGTTCAAGGGGATGGTAACTGTCAGGTTAGTTTTTGGTTTCCTTTTCCTTTTTGCCAATCTCGTTAGTCTAAGTTAACCATATTATCTTTGATTTATGAAGCACTGATAAAGCAAAACTCTTAGTATTTACTATTCTACCTTTTTCATTTTTCAGTTTCGTGCTTTATCAGATCAATTGTACAACACACCTGATCGCCACCAAGTTGTGAGGCAACGCATTGTAAACCAGGTTTGCTTTATTCCTGATCCTGTTGTTATCAATTGAACTGAATTTTTATTGAGTTGGTTACAACCGATTTCTCTTCTGAACTGATGGAATTATAATGCTTTGTGATCAGCTGAGATCTCACCCGGAGATATATGAAGGGTATGTGCCCATGGAATACGGTGACTATTTGAAGAAGATGTCCAAGTATTAACATAACTCTTCCTTCATAGGTGATTATAGTGAATTTTGAGCTCAGTACATTGTTTCTCATCTCCTTCAATTGTGGTTTTGCCAGGAATGGTGAATGGGGAGATCATGTCACATTGCAGGCAGCTGCTGATTCGGTAGGGACAATAATGATTCTTTCTCATTTTTTCCCCTTTTGGTTCTATGAGAATGAGATGCATGACCTGGTTATTGAAACGCAGCTCTCACCTAAGATTATCTTAGGTGTACCAACCAGGCTAAGTGCGCTCAGTCTGGATTACATGACCTTTGTCCTGTGGAGGACAGGGTCTTGTTTGACTTGACCTTTGAATAATGCTTGTGCTATGGTGTTGCATATTGTTCCGTTGTTTAAGTTAAGCTTTGAAAATGTTTTTGAGGTTTGTTTAAAATTATGTTTTGCCATACTGATACTAAAATATTGATGTGTTTTTGTTCCATTCTAATCCCACAAAGTATCAATTGCAGTATGGTGTGAAAATACTTGTTATGACCTCTTTTAAAGACACCTGCTACATTGAGATTCTGCCCATCAACCAGAAGTCAAAAGGAGGTAATAATATAATTTCTTCCCCATTGCATAGTGGAAGTTACAGTAACATTTTTCTGTGGATGTGCTTGCCAGTCTCTTTGCTTCTGTTCATATCAATTTTCTTTTCATCTTTTCCTTGCTTTCAACATGCTGCTTTTTATGATATCACTTCTAGTTGTATTATGTGATGTTGGTATTGTAATGGTAATAAATGTCAGATGCGATCAATAATTATGATGAACCTTCATCAGATGTACTATGATTTGTTAGGTAAACATTTAGTTAATGTGTTTGTCACCCCTGATCAGCAGAACATCACAATTTGTGAATATAAAAACCTGCCATCTCAGTTGTTTTTCTTAGTGCTGCTTTATGAAAGCATTGAAGTAGAAGTTCCATCACTTCTGTTGTTTGCTTTCTTATGCTTTTAGAAGCACTAAAATAGTAACTCTGCAACTGACCATAATGCCATAAAAATTCTCCTTTTATCCTTCCCTACAAGATTAATGAATTATTGATGTTACCTTTGTTTCTTGAGTAGGATATAAAATCTTCTTGTGAAATTGTTAAAACCTTTACTTTTGAATTTTGATGAAGAATTTGTGTTTTGAATGCAGCAATTTTCTTGAGTTTTTGGGCAGAGGTGCACTACAATTCTATATATTTTCAAGGAGGTAATCTTTACTTCACTAATATTTATTTTCTTGGAACCCACTTGGGTGTTAGATATTGTCAAACTTGGTAATCAACAGAACAAAACTTTTACGCCATAAATATAAATTAAATGATCTCAGAACTTTCATTGGTTTTTTTCAATCATAGCTTTGGTTTCGTGTCAATTTTGCTTCATCTGAAATAGTGATGGAAGCTGTGATTGTGTCATGCAAGTTATGAAAAATTAGCTTTCATTTTAATCCATAGGAACCTGATGCATCTACATTTATGATCTTGATTCAGATACAGCTTCTAACGAGCACCGGAAGAAGAAGAAGTGGTGGAGTTTTGGGAGTAGGCACTAGATATGGCTGGCTTTTGAGCTAAACGCCCTTTGCAGCAATGGCTGGTATTTAGTTTGTGCAAGGTCTTCTTGGTGCAAGGCTTTCTTGTAATGTGTACATTCCTAATGTCCCAATTTTGCAGGAATCCCTAGCATGCCAGATCTCATCTTTCTATAGAAAAAGAGTGGAAATCAGACACAGCATATCTTTTCATTCTTTGGATATAAGAATAGAGCACGGATAAAATTTGGGTTTAAGTTTCATTTCTGATTCTCATTGAGTTCTCTGGTGTAGCCATTTCTCTCTAGTCTCCAACAATATCCTCAAGTACATTATTATTATTGTTGTTGTTGTCTTGAGATTTGAAGACAAACTCCAAACTGTGATGTTAAAAACAAGGTATATAATCTTCGTTTCAAAAAGAGAATGCATGAGCATTGCAATCTTTAAATATGGAAAAGTATAATCAAATGTTCTACTATTGACATTCCATTGTATGTGGAGGGGGGATGAGCCAAATTTGATCACTATTATAGAACATTCAAGGATATTTCTTTGGTAAATGTTTTATTTTTACTGAACTGAATTACCAATATATTATAAGAGTTAAATCTTCCACAAACAATAATACGTTGATAAATATTACAAAAATATTTATTTTATACTTTATTATTAATAAATATGTTATAATAATTAAAATAATCAAGATAAAAATGATTAATAATATTATTTAACAATTCTTACATTAGTTAAAATATAAAATTAATATTTTGTTGTTAAAACATTTTTAAAATGTTATTTTATTATTTATTTTAGGGCAAATATGGGATAAACTGGACAAAAAAAAAAATTAATCTTGAACAAAATATGACATCGTCTCAAAATTCAAGGAAAAGTGAGACTTATTCTATTTTGGTAGATAAGTGCATAGATCTAAAAGAAATCCATGGATTAAAAAAGAATAAACCGCTCAAAATAGAAGATATATATTGTTATACACAATAAAATAAAAATAAAACAAACATACAAAGTTCTTTGAAAAATAAAAGTGGGAGGAAGTTGACGAAATTGGTTCTGCAACTATCTTGAGAAGTGCAAGAGCTACAAATTATCATCTTCTAACCAATGGGTTTTATTTCATTTGCTACCAGAGTCGTCAGAGTTCTGTCGCTAAGAGATCTCGAGTTCGAAACTCCAGTCAGAACCAATTATACCAAAAAAAAATGATCATCTTCTAACCAGAAACAAGCATACAGAGGAACTCGTCAAAGAAATACAGGAATGTATTAACAAACAAATGCATCAAAGAATAAGCATTCATCTTCTACTACAAAATCAGAATTGCTAAGCATCAATACATAGCCTAATCTTGGCTAGCCCAAATTCTTTATAAAACTAACCAAGGGTCTCACCAAGTTATGCTTGAAAACACAGAGGAACATAAGGTCATTAAATCTAAACAAGTAAATCTGCATATGCCTCAAGTCCATGGCTACCAAGACATTGCTTGAGCTTATACAATGCTCGGCTTTCTAATTGCCTTACCCTTTCCTTGGACAATCCAAATACATTACCAATTTCGGACAGCGATTTTGGCTTGCCATCCTCAATGCCATACCTTAGCCTGATTATCTGCCTTTCCTTCAGGTTCAGAATATTTAGGAGCCCATGAACATGTTGTCTCATCAATTGTTTTGCTGCACCCACATCTGGGATCTCAATTTCAGTGTCTGCAGTTATTTCCTGCAAATGTTGCAAATGTCAAAAGATAAAAAAAAGTCAGGTACCTGAAAAAGCGAGGGCAACTACACGAGATTTCAGAAGTATAATATAGCTCATAAAATGTTCCAGGTACTTGTACCTGAAAACCGTGCCTTAGCTCTCTCTTCCATAAGTCAAGGGATTAGATCGACAGAGAGAAGAAGTATTTACCTGGAAAGTAGTAGCTTGGTCTGCCCAGACAGTTCGTTGCATCGATACTGGCATTCTTGCCATGAAAAGCAATCTTTCCAACTTATCAACTGTAATTCCTGTACGTTTTGCTAATTCTTCTTTGGTTGGGTTATGATTTCCTTCCTGAATATATGACCTCTTTGCTTCCATTACTTTGCCCAAGATATGATACACATTCTCCTGAAAATGATATATTAATAGTTCTCATTCAGAAAGCAAGTTATGCTGGTTCTTAATGCGTTTTAAGTAAAATTTTCGTAAGAGACTCAAACACACGGATTCTCTATAAATCTAAATAGATAATAGAAGGCTTGTTATGTAATAGTATAGTAATGACTTACATAACATAATTACCAATAAAAAAACCTTGGAGTTTAGAGGTCCAGCTAGTATCAATGTATTCAACAAGACAACATATTTCTTTATAACACAAGAATAAATACGCGGCTAGATCAATTATTGTAGTAATATTGCTCATCTTCCTGGTCAACCTTGATATGAAATTTAATCATTTTCCTGAAATTCGTAAACTTACCAACAAAATAACTAAAACAGCAGATACATAGATAAAGAATGAAAAA
The DNA here is from genome assembly GCF_001659605.2 of Manihot esculenta. Classification (NCBI taxonomy): domain Eukaryota; kingdom Viridiplantae; phylum Streptophyta; class Magnoliopsida; order Malpighiales; family Euphorbiaceae; genus Manihot; species Manihot esculenta. The sequence continues at coordinate 11,045,397 of NC_035169.2, read as the reverse complement.
TACCTTTTTTTTAAAAAAAAAAAAGAAAAAAAAAAAAAGAGGAGTGAAGGAGATTTGCATTACTGGTAAACGAATTGTCCTAGAGTGCAGAAATACGGCCTTCCTAACAGTCTGCCTTATCCACCAGTATGCATAAGTGCCAAATCGGCACCCAACTTGTGGTTTGAATTTCTCAATGCTTTTCATAAGACCCATGCTTCCTTCCTAGAAGAATATCAGAAAAATTAGAGAAAGACCATCACAGTTCATTCAAATGCAGGCACATTTCTCTAGTTAATGTCCTTGATTAAAATCACTGATTTTCATTTCCTGTTCTTCCATTTCTTGATTGAAAAGAAAACTTCAGATCGTGAACTGCCCCTTCGATGCAAATCTAATACTAGTCAACAATAATTGCTTTCTTTATGCTATATAATAAGCAAACAATGCCCATGGGATGTAAAAGAATTGATAACAAGGCCACTCGATTTAATAAGGAATAAAATAGCATCCACCAAGATGCCCACAGAGAGTACGAAAAATACCCTAGTTCAACACAAGATGGGATTTCAGAGAAATTATAACAGCATGTGAGATGTTCCAGCAACCACCATGATTAAATGTTCATAGTAATATTGAGTGAAGGCTCATCAAATAGTAAAGCTACATATGCTCATCAAATTAACTATCACAGTTACAGAAACTTAATTACTCCAATCCATATATTCGTTCCAACCAGAACTATGCATTACACAATATTTAAAAAGATCAAATCATCAAATCTTTCCCTATAATAACTTCAGAAGCCATTTTATCGCCTAGTTATGCCTTCCTTCTTTGTCCCTTTTGCTAAATGTAATCATGTCTCACTGACACATCTAAATGTCTACACTCATATTCATGAACCATCTTAAATGCTTTCCCTGAACTTTTCCTCAATTACTGCCACCTTCCTTCGATTTTGTATACCCCAAAATCTCCATCAAAGTTAACCAAGAAAGACCAAACAGAATGATACAAAAAAGAAAAAAAACTGCTACTAGCATGTCTAAATTTCTACGGAAAAAAAAAACAAGGTTTTCATATCTTTGCACTCATTAGTAACAAGAAAGAAATAAATGCACCCATGTGGGTTCTAGCTAAACCTGCATTAAGTCCTGAAGGCTGAGACCGCGGCCCTGATATTGTTTAGCAATATGAACTACCATCCGCAGATTTGCAGTAATCAGCTTTTCTCTGCTGATGTTACAAGCACAAAGTTGTGACTGCAAGGCTGAACAACTAAGCCCAACAACATCAGCCCATTCAACCAAGGTTGGTTCACGGCCAAATTGAAACTGAAGACTTTTCTTTGCCTTCTCCAACCTCATTAAATCCTGTTTCATGTGCCCATGTCCAGCAAAAAAGACCATAAATCAAGTACCCTCGAGTTTTTTAATAAAAAGCATTCATTAAACAAGCATCCAGCTTCATTTTAAGTTAAATGTGATTCAGAGATACACCTGTACTTGAGCAACCAATTCAGACTCCTCTTTAGCAGTCAAAAGTTGTTTTGTTTCAGGACCCCACAAAAATAATCGAAGTGGATCCTTTGGATCAAATCCTTCATTTATCTTTTTTTGTACATCAGCCCTCCTAGAATTATAAGGCTCATGAAAAACATCTCTTGCTTTTGGCACCCTCCGAGTTTTAGACTGTCTCTCCAAATGCCGTGTTGACCTAACAGTTTTCACCTCCTCAACTGAGAAGTCAGATGAACATGTGGTCCTCAAGCTGCAAGAATTTAGACATCAGTCCTCAAACAGAAACGCAAGGTAAAGAGAAACATTAAAAAGCAAAAGAAACAAACCTATTAGAAACTACGTCATCAAGATCACTGCATTTCTCAGCTAATAATGCTGCTTCTTTTGAAGCTGACAAAGCTTTCTTAGCAAGGTCAATCACATTAGTTGCTTCAACCGGCATAAGCTTGTCGGTATTGGCAGTGATGGACTGCACAGTCAATGACCAGGATGGACTTTGCGCTATTTGTAAAGGAGACTTTCTACAACAGCAAAACAGGTAACCATGTAAGATTGCTTTTCAGAAACAAGTCTAAACCTAAAGAAATTAATGCAAACAGCAAGAAATAAAACATATCCATCTTACAAATTCCAAAATTTGGGCCAACCAAGTGAGCAATACCCGGATTCCAGCACCAGTTGATCCAAACCACCATTCTCTTCATTTACTGAGGTCCCAACTTCCATCTGTTTTCTATCCACTGTTGTCTAGTAGGAAGCAGACACACAGTAAATATTTACATTACTACTAAACGGCATGATTCATTTTGCAACAAAAAATTCAAATGAATTCTGCAAAATCATGCAAGAATTTAATTTCTTTTAAAATGAAAATGCTTTAAGCTAAAAAGGATTGAATTCTTTCCTTCCAAACAAGAGAGTTATTAAAAAAGAAATCATATGAATTGAGTTCTTATAAAATTCTTGATACCAAACAATGAAATTATTATAACCTGAGAAATTCTGTCTTCCTTGACTACGTTCAGGAGAGGCCTAATCTCCTCACGCTGCTCTTGCAAAAGAACAGAAGTAGGGAAATTTCGAGCTATAGAAGTGGTTGGAACAGGAGTAACCGTAGAAACCGCTTGTTCATGAAACATCAAAACTGCAAAAACACAAGCACAAGCAAATATCAAGTTACCAGAATAGTTACCAAGGTTGTTAATCCTTAATTCATCCGTATAAAGTGGTATAAGTAGTATTATAACAGATTAAAACCCAGTCATTGGTAGTATCCAAGAGGGTCATCTCCTAGAAAAACTTAAGCAACTTTAACATTTCTTTTCAAAAAACAAAAGGAAGCTCCATTGGCTTACTTAAGAACAGAAAAGAGAAAAATAATTAAAAATCCAAAATGCCTTGAGCCAATTGACCATCTTGGAATTCAGAGGCATTATTTTTTCTGTTGTCTGGCAGAAAATCAAATGAGACAAGAACTAAAACGGATTATAGAACTATAACTAAATTTCATAAATTGCAATGATTCTATATCTTACCAGGAGAAGAGAGACAACTCTTGAGGTGGGTTCTTCGAGGAAATGTTGGGGGAGAAGAAAGCAAAGTCCTTCCAGCATCCATTTGATAACAAATATAATGTCTTGAATGTAGTTAATTATATCAGTGAATGTGCTCCAAGTGGGTATTGGTCTTTTGAGATGCTGTCAGTGAATTCATGGCAACATTTACTCCTTTGAGAAGATGATAGACCAGATAACAGTTGAAGCTTCCAGTTCCAGAGATTTTTCACACCGCAAAATGGGCGACGCTAGTCTGCTCACGGTGGAATATAGAGGATCACGTTGTGCTGCTGCTGCAGCCACTATTATCTTCTTTGGGCTATTGCCCATAACTTGGGCCATCCCCAATTAGCCGAAACCCATATCGAATTGCCCATTTCAAGAAATTAGTGACTGAATTAGCAAATCGATTTAGTATTTAAGCTTGAGATAGATTGAAAAGTGAGAAAAATATTTTTCTAATTTCTCATGAATGACAAGTGGGAAAAATATTATTTATTTCATGAATACCACTCATATGTTTATATATATATATTTCCCATTACATATAGGATAAAAAGAGTAGCATCTAACATTTATTTTTGTCCTAATAAAACTAGTAGTCTTAATTAAGACTCATATAAACTTGATTAATTCTAGTACTTAACGTGGTTCAAGTCCAACCACAACTTCAATAACCGAATTGCTACGAACTTCATAATGAGAGAGAGGAAGATCATCGCTCATCATTTCACCGTTATACTTTAAACTCAAAATATGGCTAAAAATAGCCCATTTCCTTTCAACTTTCTCCCTCAGTTCTAATACAGTAGTTGTTGATTTCACCTTCATACGAGTTTCTTTGACTGGAGATTTTGCTAAAATATAAAATTTTAACTGTGGAGGAACCGTATCAAGTTCAAAACAAACAATTTCTCGAAAATTATAAGATTCAAGAGAACGATTTTCTTCCAACATTTGACCGTTGCAAAAAAGAGCTTGCGAGTGAACTTCAAAATTCATAAGTGATTCAACCATTTGTTTTACTTCAAAAATAGTTGCATCTTGTGGCATGACGAAATCGATGGACAATTCATTTTTAGTCACCTTCACATTCACCATTTTGTTTTCCTTGTAGTATGAGACGGTGAAAGTGAAAGTGAAAGGAATAAATGTGAGAAAGTCATGCAATGAAATGATTGCATGTTCTCTTCATTCCTCATCACAAATTATATGTGCTGTAGTGAATGTGATATGAGCCGGTAAGAGAGAAGGCATGCAATTTTAGTTGTGGAACAGAAAAGGAGAAAGGGTTGCATCAAGGAAGCCTGAAATCCGCAGACGACGGGTCGTTTTTGCAGTTTGTTTTGATGGGCCTCATGTGAGGAAATCTATTGCAAGTAATAGGCTGTAGCTCGCTTTTATTAATGGGCTCGGCCCATCAACAAATTAAGATTGCTAAACCTTGTCTGAGCATTTGGAAGATGTGCATAGATGCAGCGGGTGAGTCAAACCTTGTTAGTACCAAAGTAATTATTAATCAAAACAGCAGAAAAGTAAAAATTTTTGGATAATTATTGATCTGATTTACCCATGGGTGGCAGGACAGAAAACCCTAGAAAAAATGTACTTAAGTTGAAGAAACAGGCAGTAGAAAATTGGTTAAAGATGAAAACAGATTAAGCAATGCATAAGAGATGGCGACCCATCGATAAAAAAGGTTTCCTAAGTTCCAAAAAAGAAGAAGTAAAAATTTAAAAAAAAAAAAAAAAAAAAAAAAAAAAAACTGGTGTGTTTGCACATGGCAGGCCCCATGCACAGGGTTTCTGACTTTCCCTTTTGAATTGGTGATGGATATGTTGGTACAACCCATGAAACTGCATCATCACAATTTTTTTTTAACATCATCACCCATTTCAACTTTATTTCTAGCTAACCTAACCCTACACTCTTTTTAACCATATTATATTATGTATCTCACAACACACATATTCCTTTAATCATAAGCTCCATACTCGATAACTATTATAGAAGTGCATATTATAAAAATTTTCAATATGAATGTAAATTTAATTAAAAAATTTTCAATATGAATGTAAATTTGATTAAAATTTAGTTAGAAAAAAAGATGTTACATTTCTTTTATCACTTTTCATTTTATCTGTTAATAACGTCTAACTGCCTCTATACTACAGTACCATCTGTCTCTGTCACTCAGATCGGTACGTATGGATGAGTCAAAGCACCCCTCCATACTAGGCGGTCATTTAATTCTGTCCATACATGTAGTCAGAGCACCCCTCCATATTTTCGGGCTGGATTTTTCATGGATAGACCCGCACATGTAGTCAATCTGGTCCGCCTCTCATCACAGGGCTAGGTCATGCAATGTTAGGCCAGTCTACCTGTTTGTAGCTCGATAGGCTTTGGGCCATATTCTTTCCCAGAACCAGGGTCACGCGATGTTAAGCCGATCTATCTGCTTGTGGCTTGATGGGTTTTGAGCCATATTCCTCATCCTGGTAAGGAAGCCGGCGATCATCATATTTAAATCATAATTATAAGTTTTATTTCTATTATAAGTTTTAAACATATAAAAGTGGTTCCAAGTTGATTCATGGGAAAATTTTGTTAATGTAGCTAGGAATAAATTTTATATGTTTTTTCTAAAACAGGAATATTCCAAGCCACCAAGTTGTGATTGCCTGTAAAAGGGCAATGCAAACAACTAATCATGTGTACTAATGATTAGTTAATGATTTAAGTTCATAATTATCCTTTTAACTCTACCAAAAGTTTGATTGGCTATAAGAAGAAAAATCCAATACTCTTCTTCTTCAAAATAATTGTTTACAACTAAATTTAAAGAACACATCAGACAACCCATAGCTTCAAATTTCAATGCTCATTCATTTTCTTAATAAAGCCATCAATAAACTAGAGAAACTTTCTTGGTCACTAATAATTGGTAAAAGACAATATGCATACTATGCAAGAAACCGTTTGACATATCAATCCCACTTGCAATTTTGCACCTTTTAATTATTTGAATTCTCTTTGAACCTTTAATGGATGGATTCGCAATACCTATTTAGAAATTTCTTGATAACCAGAGTTCGATTTCCTGAATTTAAGGCACAAAAGTATAGAATTTGGTCTTTGATAAAAGTGTAGAACTTGATGATAATGTATATATATATATATAACAAGGGATGGGTCCAAGAGGCCTATTTCTAATATTTGAGGTGAAATGGCAGTGAGCATTGGTCCATATTGTGTCTTCATATGCTGCACCATTCTTTCCTGGCAACTGGTGGGTTACAATGGCTACAGAAGAGACCTAATGACAATGGAGAGAGCCCAACCCACTTCAACATATTGGGAGTATATTATTATATTTTAATTTATAAATAAAACCCACAATATATTTTCAAATATGATTTGAAATTAGATCTCAAATAAGCTCTAATCAGCAAATAAATGTCTCTTCTCTATCTATATATAAAGACACACCAAGTTCTCATCTAAGCCTTTATATATTTTACAGCTTCTAATGCTTAGTTGCTTGCATTGTTTCTTTCTTGCAGTGACAGTATTATATAACTATATATATAAATTTATATATATATATATATATATATAGATTTAGCTCATTTTTCCTTTCTCTTTCATGATCAATGGCTGACAAGGAAAGGAACAACAGCTTTAATAACCAGCGAGTATGCGAACCCTGCAGATCTTTTGGCCAGAAATGCAGTCATTTGGTGAAGAAGCAACGAGCCAAGTTCTACATTCTCCGCCGATGCGTAGCTATGCTTATTTGTTGGCATGAACGCGAGCGTGGAGAGCCCTGATGATGATGACTGATGAGGAACCCCATCTGCCTCGCTAGCTCTTCTGCTTGCTTGCTTGTTTATTGTCTTGATGAGCCATATATGTATGAGAGTGTAATTAATAGGGGTGCTTTTATATATTATAAATCGTAGCTTTTATTTTATTTTATTTCAAGATATATACTATCATTAATTAATTATAGTATTTATCTTGAATTTGGCTTCTCAATATCCGCTAGATCTCTATCTCAGCTTCTAGCTCTCAAGATTCTAGTTATTTTCTTGTCCCCATTTTCTTGTCAAACAAACAGACGTGGTTTTAATAATGTTGCTCCTTCTGGTTTTCACTTGATATTGCTTCTGTGAAGCTGGATCTGCATGGAAGGCTAATACTTGAAGAAATTGAAGGCACTCACAGAAGGATGAATTCTGGTTTTGCTACAAAATTTGGAGGTGGGTTTGTTTTCTTAGTGATAATTATTATTTAGAGTTCAAGAACATATATATATAGCTTTTTTTTTCCTCATCTTCAGCTAGTTCTCCATCTAGTAAAAGGAATGCTTCTTTTTTTTTTTTTTAATTACAGTTCTTGACATCAACTTGTCATTTTCTTGCCAGGAATAGCAATTTTCTAGGAGGAAAAAAAAAGAAATTTCAGTTTCCCCACTAAAATCTACAAACAGCTAAACAAATTTTCTCTAGAAATAACATGAAATTAACCAAATGGTGGGTAAAGAAAATGCAAGAAAGGCACTTCCCAGCATATAGCTTTCATCTTTCTTTTTTCCTTTCAAGTAATTAAATTAATTAAACATGGGAATGATTAAAACATTATTAAATAATTACAAATCAAAGTAATTAAAGACATGATTTTTTTTTTTTGGGAAAATTAGCAAGTAGCATCATGGACATATACAGTGTTGCCCTCAATCATTAATAGACTTGCTACCCCCCAAATTTATCTATGATGATGTGCCAATTCAGACTATCTAATCACTTGGCCTCATCACTTCATGTGAAGGGAACATCAGACAAGATCAAGTACTGATTAATTTTTGATCTACTTCTGTTTTGGACAATCCTTGAATTTTTAGTTTTTTATGATCTTGTGTCCTCACAACCCATCATCTTTTTTTATTAATGTTTCTCTATGTGCAACAAAAGATCAGTGGTTGGGATAAAACGGAATGCCATGCCCTAGCTACCATTAATTTTTGTCATAATAAATACTTAATTTGAGCTTTAAATATATAAGTAAACATAAGTATATATAAATACTTAATTAGACTTGATGTTCTAATTAACATTTAGAGAAAATAAAATTTCTGAGAGTGTATATAAAAAATAAGATTTTTGAGAGTGTGTGTAAGCATAGTACCTTATTTCTCCTTTTTCTAGGATTATCTCTCATCTTTTATTTTCTAGCGATGTGTCCTCATTATTTAGGATCGTACATACGAACGTTTCCTTTTTTTAGCGTCAGACGATTATTTAATTCTTTTTTTGACCTGATTCTGAGTACATAGAGGTCTGTAGCCCTATTAATCTCTCCAATCGAGTAAACCGGGTTTCAACGTCTCAGACCATAACCGTACTCCAGTGTGCTGGGTTATTATAAGACTCTGACCTGTCCCTCTCTTATGGGCTTAGTAAGAATAAATGTATTTGAAATCCAACTCTTATCAAATGAACAGATCAGTTCGGCCTGCTTTAAGCATGGGCGAAATTGTGTGCTAATGGATTAATATGTATAGTGGCTATGTATAGTGGCTCTGATAGATCTTGAACTTGATTTTTTTGTAGGAATTCGATTGCGGTTTGAGTGTCGGTGACCCAACGGTCATCAAAATTTAAGTTAGCTAAACAATTAAATTTTTCGAATTGAATTTCTTAACTTGTACAAAAATTAAGAAATTTAAATTCATTTTCTTATCTTATGCTAAATTGAATTTAAATTGAAATTTTTAGAGTAATTTGTATAAAAAATTAAAAAACTTGACTGAATTAATTGTAACGACCCCAAAATGAACCGTCACCGGCGCTAGGAGATCATAAAAACTAATCAAATTTTTGCATGATTTCATGAAAACATGAAGAAATACTCACAAAGGACAGAGTTTCACCTCAGCAAGTGAAAGAAACGGTGGTGCTCCTACTGCTTCAACCGACTGAGGGCCATTTATAGGTGGCTGGCCAGACCACCTTCGGCGGCCTGACCACCTTCGGCGGCCTATCGTGAAACCGAAAGCCATGCATGTTCGGAGGCCGAACCTCAACTTCGGCGGCCGAACCTGACTTTTCTGTCTTGGTTCATTTCACTCAAAAACTCATTTCCTTATGCTTTAAAACTATGAAACATACCAAAACATGTTAGAAAAACATCACTCTAACCCTTCTAGAGACGTCCGACATCCGAAACTCTATCGGAAAGTAGAATTCCGATGCCGGACTCTAACCAGGTATTACATTAATATTTTCAATAAGTACATGGATAAAATTGAAGATAACCCATAAACTATTTAGGAAAAAAAATGAAAGTGGCATTAATTAAATTGATTGTGTCCATCATAAATATGCAAGACGTATACAAATCTTTTTCTTTTGAAAAATCAATATTATTACAATTAATTTAATCACATGTATGCATATAGCCGATGTTCTTCAAAGAATAATTAAGAAAACATTGACTTTGCAGGAAAAAAGATTTGTAGTAGTGGACAAAAACAAGGAGAGATATAAAGATCACAAGCATCCTTCTTTTTTAATTTTTTTTTTTTTCAACAGGAAGAAAGATCCCCCCGGCAAGCTTTCTCAATTGATATGATTGATAAAGATGGCTACCTACATCTTTTAGGTGGTACAACAATTTTGTACTAATAAAGAAAGAAACCAATATATTAATCTTTATTATAAATATATTTAGTAAATCAACATGTTGTTATTAGACATTGTTTGGTTAAAATATTACTTATAAATGAGAGTAAGTTGGTGAAATAGCGTATTATCCCTAACGTGTCATTGGATCCACTGGAAATAATAAAACAAGGCAGTAAAAGAGAAGTGGGTGAAACTGTACGAAGCTAGAAGCTAGAAGCTAGAGGTGGAGAATACGAAAGTAGAGAGGAACGGAGGAAGGAGAAAATGGAAAGTGGAAAATAGCAAAAGCCGACAGCAAGAATCCTAATATGAAGTGGAAAGCAAACAGAGAATTGGATGGAGATGCTCCCCTCGTGCGCCCCTCCCCACGAGATCAGATGTCAAAATTTTAAACTGTAAAATTAAATATTATTGAAAAAATAATTTTAAAATTCTTATTTCAATTTTATATTCACTATTCGAATTAATTTTGATAATAATTTATTCAATTTTGTTATATAAATAACAGAAAATTTGCATATCTTTATTGTGACAATTATATGTATGTATGTATATTAATCAAATATTTTTCTTTTACTTGATTTTAATAGCCATTCTAGAAACTTTGATCTCTATATATGATCTATTTTATTTTATAATATTAACAGTAAATTCTAGCGTTCCATAAATCAATTATTTGATTGTAATTGATAATTTAAAATTTAAAAATTAAAATTTACAGTAGTATTATAAATTTGGATGGAGAAGAGTACGTTTCTCTCTTTTTATTCTTTTTTCGTTATAACCGCTTCTCTATTATAGTGTCACATGTTTTTATTATTCAAGTCTGTACGTACGGAGGTATCAAATACTCTCTCCACACCATGCGATCATTTAATTTCTTGTGACGCACATGCGGATAGAACTGCGAGGTGACTTAACCTGCTCTCTTATCTCTTACTACGTTCCGCTTTCTTCAGATGGATTTACACATGTAACCTGTCATACCTGATTCTTGTCACCGGACTAAATACATCACGTATAACTGACTTACTTGGAGAAGGGCCCGATGAGTTTTGAGTTTACACTCTGTTTTAAGACTCTAACCTTGCTTTGAGATGGATTTAATAAGTTTTGAATCTGTAATTTTTTTTAAAATTTTGATATGTAGAAAGTACCATTTTTTTTTAAATTTTGATATGTAGAAAGTACCGTGGTGATAAGTAATTATAAAATAATATTAATTATGAGAGTTTGTTAGAAAGATAATTAAATAAATATTTTTTTAAAATAAAATAAAATAAATAAGTTATTATGAGGAAGTTTCAAACTAAATATAACAATTGTTGATACCCATAATTTTAAAATAAATTTCAAACGAATAAAACAAAATTAATGCCCAACAATCTCCATTGTGATGATATGGGCAAGATTGAAAAGTGGAAATTAGAAATTAAAAAATAAAGAAAAAGGAAAGAAAGAAGAATATATAAGTAAAACAATAAATGAAGGAAAGAGTAGGGCCCAGTGGGAAGGAGAACACGTGCAATTCTGACAACGTTGAAAGAGAGAACCCACGTCCCACGGGGGCATAATTGTAATTCGGAAACAAGGGTTTCCACGTGGCAACGCACGTGCGGGTGAACAAAGCTGGTCCGCATTTTGCATATGCAGTCACTTTTGAAGAATGAAGATGGCTGGATTAATAATAGATAAATTCCACATTTTAACTTAAATGTTGTATATTTAATTAAAACATACTCTCCACTCTATAATTTTTTCCATTTTTTTTAAATAGCTCAAAATTATTATGAATTTTTTTATATCATTAATAATATATAAATTAATTATTATAATTCTATTTTATTTTATTTTATTTTAAAAAATTTTTCAAAATATTTTTTAATATTTAATAAAATTTAATTTTTTAAAATGAATATAATTAAAAATTATTTTTCTTAATATATGGATTAATTATTTTAGGATTCTGAATATTTATTTATATTTTTTTAGTTATATTAATTATACTTTTAATCTATTAAAAACTAATTATAAATTTACTTTTGTGGAATGGATAGTATTATTTTTTTTTAGATATAAAAAGTAGTCATTATTGAAAATAATATAGAGACCGATCAAAATTTGACCACATGTCCTACTTTTTAACATGAAATTGACGAAAAAAAAAAAGCTAACGAAAATTAATACAAATAGATCTAAAGTGTTAGTTAAGTGAGTTAACATTTAATTATATCTCTTCGCTCAAATTTACTGTACTATAAAAGAATTAGAGTTATATCTATTAAACTTGTGGCATGATAATAAGCTCTCTATGTTATAATTGGTATCAGAGTCAAAGTCATGAATTCAAATTCTAGTAGGTGTTGAAAAGGGAATGATTGATCGTAAGAAACCGTGAGTCAGCATTCTGCTTAGATCCCTTTGAATCACGACGCTTATTACGTTATAAAAAAATAAGAATTGCACCTCTATATTAGCTTTAAACTTTTTAGCATTGTGCTTGATTGAGTTATTAAAGTTGTCTATAAGATTCTAAATGACCTTTTAAATAATTTAAAATATATTTTAAAATAAAATTTATTAAATTGAATCAATTATACGAGTGTCATCAAAATCTTAACTCGTCTTCATTTTTTTTAAAAAAAAAAAACAAAGTCATGGATACACATAAAAGGGCAAGGTATGTTAAAGCAAGGAAAAAAATCAATCAATCAATCAATCAAGGGAGTAGCTCATCAAGTAGAGGATTAGGCCATTCAAGTGAGAAATATGCTGCTTTTTGTGTGAGTGCCCAACACTTTAGAGTGATGAAATTGTTAGATTGAATCACAAAGTCACAATTTGGGGTTACAATGGGACCCAACACTACACAGTTTACCTATAAATATTATATAATATGGAGAAGAAAAGAAAAAAGATAATGACATCAAGATGTGTGGGGTATAAGGTATGCCCATAGACATGATTGATATCTACTTGTATGATATGATATGATGTGTTTTACACCACTATTAAAATAAAGCTAGGTCAATCAATAATGCTACCTTAGAAGCAACTAAAAAAAGACAATCCAATTACTGTAATTTTAAGTAATTTTTAGTATTTCGAAATATAATATAATAAAATTAAAATTTCTATTTAAATTTAATAAAAAATTTTAATTATATCACAGTACGCCATATCAAATATAATAACCTATTTAGATGAATGACCAACAAGTTTAATTTTAACACATTTAATTATTAAACTAATTCATATCAAAAGATGGAAGGAAGCAAATATGAAAATTTCTCTGCTTTTGATTACCGCCGGACTTCTTACACTTTGGGGTGAAGCCGCATCCGAAAAAAAAATATAGGTCCAAAACTCATTAAAATCCTTAAAGTCGATCCAATATTACGTGTTTCAGCCTATGAATAAGGCAGGTCGAACTGCTCCATGCGCGAGCCTAACAGGGAATGGTCTAGCCTGGTGATGCAATGGAAAGTATGAAAGTAGGCTCAATTACCTCGCAGCCCTATTAGCATGCGTGCCGGAAGAATTAAATAGCCACCTAACAGAGATGGATATGTTGGCACGTCCGTATGTACGAGTCTGAATAATATGGACAAATGACGCTACAACAAAACAGCAGTTATGTGTCACTAAAGAACAAAAGAAAAAAGAAATAAAGGAGGAGATACATGATCTTTTCGGACTAAATTTATATTTATACTGTAAAATTTTATTTTTAAAATTTTAGAATATCAATTTTTATGCATATTATAGTTGGATTTGATGTAAATTTTTTAAATGATAAGAGATAAAATGTTATGAAACTTAAGATTAAAAGAAAATGCAGAGAAATAACAATAAGTGATAAGATAATTTTTTTGATATTCTTCTCTTTTAAATGAAGTGAAGAATATAAAATAAACTCACAAATACTTTATTTCTTAATGTATTGAACCGAGTAGAAAGAATCTTTAACTTTGAAAATTGATGAAAGAGGAATTGGGGTCACATGTGTTGGGGATTGACAAGCCAAAACTTGGAAAGGACCCTCAATGACAAGAACCCTAAAAGAGGAAGGACAATTATAAATTAGGGCATTAATCTCCAGTTTTTCATGTGGGGTTGTCTCCATTATCATGTCTTATTCTTTTGATTTTCCATGCCTTTGCTTTAATTTTTGGGACATGACTCCTTATCTCCTGCATTCCTCTAAATTAGCTAGCATTTCATCCCCATCCTTAGATTCAATCAACTACCCAAAATCCCTTTTCTCTTTCATAGTTTTTATGTATAATTTTAAGGCTTTTGTTTCTGAAAACTAACTTATATGGGAAAGAAAATATATTTTCTGTGAAAAGTAATTATTATTATTTAATTATAATATTAAAAAATAAGAATATTAATGAATTTACATATAATAAAATGAATAAGACTTTTAAAGTAAAAAAAATATTTTCTCTTTTATTAAATGACTTTTTTTTTGAAATTTAATGATAATTCAATTTAGAGAAAAATGGAATTTAGGGTTACTTTTGAAAATTTTCAGAGGGGAGGCGTGAAGTATGAACATAAAAGAAAGGAAATACAGTCAACACAGCACAACAAAATTGTCAGTATGAGCCTATGCCAAAAGTAGCATCACAGTGTTATATTTATTATAATCCAACGGCTTTTTTTTTTTAAATGTAATTTTTTTTTAGATGAGAATTGAGAATTGAGAGAGTAAAATATGAGATCTCTCAGATTCATTAAGATACATAGAGTATAATTCAATAATTTTTTAAAATTCATCCACAAATCTCTTCACATTAAAAAACTCTCTATTTATTGCTCAATTTTTATTTACCACTAAATTCATAAAATTAAATCAATAAAAGCCAAACTTGCTGAATTGGACTGAAATGTACAATTACAAACAATTGTTTTTTCACCCAAAGTAAAAATATTATGTTAAAGCTCAACATCAGGAATTTTTTTATTATATTCTTTTAATTATGCCCAGTTCTATTCAATTCACTGAGAATGCTTGGAAGAATTATCATCGGGTCTCTAGACTTTTTGAGAATTAATTAGTTTATTCATATTTTAAAATCATTTAATTAAAATATTTATATATTTTATAAAATTAAATTGTTTAATCATTTTATAAAATTTTTAATCAATTTATTTTAGTTTTAATAATCAAAACTAAATAATATAGATATTTAAAATTATAAAGACTAATATTAAAGAAATGGTTAAGATTTTATTTTTGTTTTAAAATCATTCGATTAAAATATTTATATATTTTATAAAATCAAATCATTTAATTATTTTGTGAAAATTCATTAATCAATTTATTTTAATCTTAATAATCGAAACTAAATAATATTATAGAAAGTATGTTAAAGGTGGTTAAGATTTTTTTAGAAGAAAAAATAAAGAGTTTTGAGAAATATAAAGATATTTTAAGTGATAAATTAATAAATTTTAAAAAGAATATAGAGATATAATCATAATTTTGTGGGATAATTTCATTTGAACAACCCATCTATATAAATATAAACTTTGTATTATTTAAAACAGAGGATGGAGCTTAATTATGTAAGTTCATGATAAGATATGAATGAGGAAAGAAACCAGCAATTGTTGATGATATGAATTTGCAGGCTTAACATTATTGTGGGGAGAAAAATATCACAAGCTTGCGAAGAAAAAATATGTTAAGAGCAGCAGCAATCCCAAGGAATAATGTGATGAGGTCAGACATGAGGGTTCTGAAAGATTGCTCCCTCTCCAGACTGACACATGCAACCATTTGTATTGAGTGGACATATATTACATTACCATCATTTTTATATACCAAAGTGGTAAAAAATAATTTATCAAACTATTAAAAAAACAAAAGGGAAATATTAGAGAGTAACAAAAACAGCTCAACATATGTACAAATAGTCTGGGGATTTTGTATGAACAAAGGTACAAATCATCATTGTATAGGCAGTACCCTCTGCTTGCCTTTGCGTAAAAGCAATATGCAAAATGTACATGCAATACATTAACCTCTCAGAGATATTGCTCCCTTTTTTATTTATCTGAAACTTGTGATTTTGTTCTAATGCAGTAACTGTTAGAGAATCTGACCCTCCATGGATTAGATACCATAAGAAGATCTTTAACTTTATAACATCTTTAGATGAAGCAACCTCAATACTGTGAGGTCTTCTTAAGTCCGCAAGAAGATATACTAGATTTTAAATACACAGCATTCAGGATAATTATACATACCAACCTGTTTGCTTCCTACTCAGTTTGTGTAAATATAAAGATTGAAAGTAGATTTCCATGTTCTAGCTTAACCTTTAAATTATGATTCGAAAACGAGTGGATCTCAAGATGGTGCAATGCAAGGCCTCCCCTATCATCTCCAGGTCCAATTGCATACAAGTGATTATTAAGTTAACTGAAAAAGTTGGGACGTCTTAGATTCAGAAGTCATCCATTATAACCAATAAAGTAGCAGAATCTGTTCTATCAACTTGGAAGAGTAGCCATTGTGTCTTCCACTGGCCAAAACCCAAGGCTTGACTTGGGCAAAATGAATAATCCCATGGATTCTTAACACTACAACATATATGGAAATAAACAGATACACATGTAAGGCCAGCATAAACAACACGCACATTTGAAAATGACAATTTAATTGTAAAGGTCATCATCATCAGCCCCGCCTGCAGAAGCTGCAAAAGGATCAGATCCAGTAGCTGCACCACTAGCTTCAGAAAACCTGAATTCACTTCCAAAGCCTCTTGATTGTTGCAAAGTTTGAGCGAATGCCTGGTATTTGCGGATGTCGGCATCGCTCACACTCCTACGTGCATACTTCATAGACTCCTCAAAATGTGCTGCCTTGATCTCTGCCACATCATCCTCGACATCTTCCTCCATTGCTTCTGGGTTATCTCTACGTCTCCTCTCCCTCTCAATATCCTGTAGGACACAGAGAACACGGTCAGCATTAAATCATATACTATAAGAAGAAAAATATACCACTACAAGAAGAAAATTTACCTTTTCAATGTTCTCCCTAATAGCATATTTGCAAGCACGCTGGCAAATCTCAGTAATATCAGCACCACTGAAGCCCTGAGTATATTTGGCAAGTGCTCTGAGGTCAACATCTTTGGAGACTGGCGATTTCCTCAAGCAAGCCTTGAAAATTTGATGACGAGATTCCTCATCGGGAAGAGGGATGTAAATCAACTGATCAAGACGGCCAGGACGCAGAAGTGCAGGATCAATGATGTCAGGTCTATTAGTGGCTCCAATTATAAAAACAGTTTTCTTTGCAGACATGCCATCCATCTCCGTCAGAAGCTGGTTCAAAACCCTATCAGCAGCACCCCCAGCATCTCCTACACTGCTTCCTCTCTACAGTTACAATAAATGGCAGAAACAGTGTAAGCAAGAGGCAATGCATTAAAAAAGAACTGTCTTTACTTCCAAAATAAAGGAATTCTCAAATCATTGGGACACCAGAATATCTCTTAACTATTCGCTACTGAACAATTACTAGATAGAATCTCAAATATCCAGGGTCTTTAAAACATTGAATCACATCACAAAAGAGACTGAAACAAACCTGAGTGGCAATTGAGTCCAGTTCATCAAAGAAGAGGACACAAGGAGCAGATTGGCGAGCCTTGTCAAAAATTTCTCGCACGTTGGCTTCACTCTCACCAAACCACATTGTAAGCAATTCAGGACCCTTGACACTGATGAAATTTGCCTGGCACTCGTTGGCAATAGCTTTAGCCAGAAGAGTTTTCCCGCATCCAGGAGGGCCATAGAAAAGAACCCCCTTAGATGGTGACATTCCAAACTTCTCAAATTTCTCAGGATGCTCCACTGGATATTGAACAGTCTGCATCAATCAAATAATCAGATGTGTGAAATTTTAGCCAAAAATGCACAAAGGAATGCAAGTCACTTATTAACCCAACAGATCAAGAAAAATTACCTCTTGAAGCTCTCGCTTAACATTCTCAAGGCCTCCAATATCTTCCCAGCTCACATTAGGTACTTCAACAACCTGGTAAAAACTTCTTGGTTAGGAACTTGACAAATAAAACAGAAACCTATAAGATAAGTAATGCAGGCCCTAAAAATTAAGCTTGCAAAACACTCACAGTTTCACGCAGAGCAGATGGATTGCTTGTTCCAAGTGCAGTTTGGAAGTGTTCATTAGACACTGCCATGGAGTTAAGTATCTCAGCATCTATTGTCTCATCTTCCAAGTCGATTACATCCATTTTCTCCCGAATGCATTGAAGTGCAGCCTCGGTGCAAAGAGCAGCTAAATCAGCACCAACATAACCATGTGTGTCTTTCGCAATTCTTTCCAAATCAACCTGCAAATAAAATTACAGAAGTTGTATTAAATTAAGAGATTAACAGAAAAAGGGGTATCTTTGAGAAAAGGATGGAGTGATTGATATTTTACATCTTCAGCAAGCTTCATATTCTTTGTGTGGATACGAAGAACCTCAAGACGCCCAACTTCATCCGGAACACCAATATCAATTTCCCTATCAAATCTACCAAACCTTCTCAAAGCTGGGTCAATGCTGTTGGGACGATTTGTGGCCCCAATAACAATAACATGTGCACGGGATTTTAGTCCATCCATAAGTGTCAAGAGCTGGGAGACTATCCTCCTCTCAACTTCTCCATGTGTCTTTTCCCGCTTGGGAGCAATTGAGTCAATCTCATCAATAAAGATAATAGATGGTGCATTCTTTTCTGCTTCCTCAAAAGCTTTTCTAAGATTGCTTTCACTTTCCCCAGCCAATTTGGACATGATCTCAGGTCCATTAATACAGAAGAAGAAAGCACCAGTTTCATTTGCAACAGCCCGTGCAATTAGAGTCTTCCCAGAACCAGGAGGTCCATAAAGCAGAATTCCTTTGGGGGGCTTCACACCAATCGATTTGAATAATTGTGGATGTCTCAGTGGAAGCTCCACCAACTCCCGAATCTGAGCCATCTGTTTTCTAACACCGCCAACATCATCATAGCCAACTTCATCCAATCTATTTTCATCTTCTCTCCTTACAGGCTCTCCCTCACAGAAAATTTCAGTGTCTGGGGCAACCACACAGTATTCTGAGGGGTCAGTCTCAATAACTTTGAACTCCACGCTTCTCATTCCACCTCTCACAAGGAAGAGATCACCCTTCCTGACGGGGCGATATGCCTCCAGGAAATAAGCTGCAATATTAAATCAAAGGACTCAGAATCTAAACATTATTTAAGCAGCGGCCACACATGAGGTAGCTAGAGTGCTTGACCACATAACAAGAGAATGATTAAGAATTAGATTGTCTCACAAAAATAGCAGCTCAAACCATCCGATTTTAACACCAAAAGGAACACAATTTTTTGAAGAAAACAATCAGCCATAAACTTAAGGCTCTAAATAGATCCAAATTTTTTCACTAGCAACCTCATGCCCCAACTTGGATAGAGCAGAGAAGCCTTCAGTTATATCAATTAGGATATACTATATTTACTGTCAATCTGCCCAACATGCATAGAACTGTAATGGTTCAAAGCAAATACCAAAACAGCTACAAGATTGTCAAAAAATGAATTAGCCTTCTATCCATCTATACTATCTATTACACAAAACGACTCATGGATGCACATAAGCTAACATCTTCTGTCTGTGCACAAGCAAACATGTTTACACAAACAGCACCTTTGGAGTGAGCAAAATTCAGGACAAAAGTCATTGATACCATAGTCTCTTGAAAGCATAAAATGTATATAAACACACAGCATGAGCAAAAGTGCAAATCTCTAGAAAAACCATAAAAATTAAAAGGATATATTGAGATATCATTACCACCCACACACAACATGGTAAAGCACACAGAGTAGGAGTGTTGCATGATGATAAACTGATATTCTTAAGAAAAGGGCTACTGAACTGATAAAGTAAAACTTGAGAATATCATATATATATATATATATATGTAAACACATATATATGTATAACAAAAAGAATCTAAGTAGAATACTAAGCGCACACATATAACACAAAGAATCTAAGTAGAATACTAGGCATATTACATAAATATAAAAATAGATATCAAATAGCCAGGATAAATTTCCGAAAAAAGAACTTCCAAAAGCCCTGTAAAAATAAAATTAGTTATTAGATATCCTACTCCTAAAAGAAGAACAATAATTATTAAGGTGCCTTTCTTTTGCAAGATGAGTTCAAATCACATTTAGAACTCAGGCTACCTATGGAAGAACATATAGGGCATCATATATACCCTTTTAGATATCAGCTGAAAGAAGAAGGTTGTGAATAAACTCACGCTTCAAGTATGCATCAAATATATTTCCAGTGACCCCTTCAATCGTGTCATCTATAGGCAGTATGTGAACACGCTTTCCATACTTGACATCAGGACACTGGTGCACAGAGACAACATCTCCGAGCCTAACCCTCAGGTTCGATCTCACAACCTTGTTCATCCTGATCTTTGGCTCATCACACGTGTCATCAGCAAGAGCAATGCAGACTGTATCTTTCCTTTTCTTCCCCTAAAGGACATAAAGCAACACATGCAAATCAGGGATATTCTATATACATTGCAAGACAAACAGAACCAAAGAAAGAAATTACAAACTAAAAAAATAATTGCATCCTTGTTCTAGAAATTAATTTTATTGCATCCATAAATCAAGTCGTGTAACCAATTTTGATAGCCAACAAGCTGAGTACATAATGCTTAACAATATGAAGGCCCCTGCAAAAGCCAATTCCTTTTGAAGTCACATATACAGCCTCTATTCAATGCCATGGTTTAATAATAATATGAACAGACCAACAAATTCAGTTAGTTGCAATGGAAATCAACTAAACCCTAAATCAGATTAAACACAGATTCATCTAACATAATCCCAAAAAGAATACATACAACTAAACATATGAAGCAGACAGCTCACTTATGCATACACGTAAAACCCCATGAACCTATGATCAGTTACCCAAACCCCAAATCTCCAATCAAGCAGACGGTAGATATAAAACACAAATCTCAATCCCAATCCTAATCTAACATAGAACACAGCTAATACACATGATCAGTATCCTAAAAACCAGCAATAAAAAGAACACTAATTCAAACCCAGAAGTGAAAATAATTCAAACCTTAATTAAGATCGTATCTCCACGAAAGAGCTGTAGCTTCTCCATGGTATCGGGATGGAGAGAGACAACCGAGTTATCATCATTGGTAGCCTCATCAACAACAAGACGATTTGGCGCCTTCTTTCTTTCCAAAATCGCAGTACTAAAATCCCTCTTGGTTCCCTTACTGCAAAATAAGAACCCATTAACAAATAAATCATCAAAAATCGAAAAGTTATAAAATTTATTCATTATCCTCGAAGAGAAAAAGGGAATCAGAAACCAAAAATATAAAGTGTATTGGTAAATGACTGTAGATCTGGTAATGCAGAACACTTACGATTCAGAGGATTCAGCTTGGTTAGACATGGTCGAGAGGAAGAAAGCTAAATAAAATTGAAAATATCTGAAAATACACAAATTTGGATATGAATATATATGGGTTTGTGCATTTATAGTTAAAGGGTAAGCTCCTCTAATCCTTTTCTTGTTAGGAAAGAAAAGCTTTTTTTTTTTTTTTTTTTTTTTTTTTTTTTTTTTTTTTTTTTTCCTCTTTCTCTTTTGCTAGACTAAAATGGGAAGTTTAATTTGGTTTCTAAAATGGGAAGTTTAATTTGGTTTTGCTTTTTCTAGTTAAAACTTTTATAGTATTAATTAATATTTATGAGGAAAAATTTATTAAAAGATATTAAATCAAATTAAAAATCGGTGACTCATTTTCTTATAAATATTAAATTCTATTTAATATTTAAATATGCTTATAATTAAAAATAGAAAAAACTCCTATCTTTATATAAATAATTAAAATAAAATGATTTTGTTAAATAAAACATTTTTAGTGTTGATAATCTAAAATTTCCAATTTAATACAAATATATTGAAAAAAAAACTTGTATAAATTCAATTTTTCTATTATTGCCTTTGCATTTAGAAAATTAAATCTACAATTTTGGATTTGTATCATATTTCTTATTTGAAAAGTTTAAATAAAAATTTTCAATTAATGGAAAGCACCTAGCACGCAGAAGATGCGGGTTTTTCTATGGGAAGTTACCCATGAGAAAATTATGGTCAATGTTCAGCGATTTCGGAGAGGATGGATTAATTCAGACTTATGTATGAGCTGAGGTACTCAGTCTGAGTCGGTGCTACATGTTTTAAGAGATTGCAACTTTATTAAGAGTTGCTGGTTTAATTTATTACCTGCTAGTGAAGTCCAAACCTTTTTTGGCTTCGTTGATATCCGGGAATGGTTGTCTTGGTGTCTTAAAAACTTTTTTTGTATTGGTGAGCTTCCCTGGCCGGTAGTTTTTAGGATTACAGTTTGGTGGGCTTGGAAATTTCGCAATGAACGGTCCTTCAATCTTGGAGTCCAAAGATCAGTTTCTCGCCCACTAATCTTGGGCAAGGCTAAGGAAATATATCAAGCATGGAATGGTTATTTTCCTTCTTCTATTCAACGTCAATGTCGAGTGATTAGAGTGGCCTGGACACCAGCAGCTATAGGGTGGATTACAATCAACACAGATGGTAGTGTGCGTCAAAATTCAGGAGCTGCAACCTGTGCGGGTTCTTTTCGAGACAGTTTTGGTAAATGGCTACTTGGTTTTCGTTGTGTGTTGGGAGTTTGTGGTGTGGTTGAGGCAGAATTATGGGTCATATATCATGCTTTGAATGTGGCTTGGAGTAGGGGATGGCGGAAAATTGTTATTCAAACTGATTCTCAAATTGCTGTTCAGCTTCTTCAAGGTCAAGGCAGTGGTGTTTATAGACTGCAGTCTTTAGTTATTAATTGTAGAGCTCTTATCCGGCGGGAATGGGAGGTTAAGGTCGTGCAAATATATAGGGAAGCTAATATGGTAGCTGATTATCTTGCGAATAGTGCACATGGTGGAGTTTTTGGTATGAGTCTTATTGATTTGCCTTCATCTAGTATTAAACTACTCTTGGATGCTGACTGTATGAATATTTTTCATGATCGTATAATAAATTAAAGGGCTCTATCCCTCCTTTTTAAAAAAAAAAAAATTTCAATTAAAGTCAGAGATAAATATAAATATTTTAAAAAGTAAAGACGTTTTATTTGAAATTTATATTCAACTTCACCAAAAAAAACTTTATGAAAAATGCTCATATTTACTTTGAATACAAAAATTAAAATTATTTTTATTTATCAAACAAGATATTTTGATTTTAAATTTTAAATTTAATATTTAAATATAAATTTTAAATCAAATCTAGAAGTTGTGTCATCAGATCAAATCATAATTATGTCACTCTTTACTTAACCATTCATATTTTTTTATTAAAAAAAGTAAAATAAGTATGTATATATTAAAAAAAAGTTAGTTTTGTTATTGGGTCAGAATAAATAGAAATTTAATAAATTATAATTATAATTTTTACTAAAAACATATTAGAATATATTTTTAGTATAATTATATTAAAATTAATTTTGTTAAATGTTGATGACCGTTGGAAGTCCGCACTCATTCGGACCGAGTCCGAATTCTAAAAAGAAAATAGATTCAAAGTCCAATAGATTTCACTGAACAGACTGACCTAACATCACGCTATGCATTCCGTATTAAATCAAGTCAGACTGATTTTATATTTAGATCCACCAAAGTAGAGTCTAACTCGATGACATGATAGAAGGTAGAAGAGTAGGTATAATTATCTCGCGACCCTAACAATATGTGCATCGAAAGAGAATTAAATAACCGTCCAATAAAAATGAATATGTTGATATGTTTATACGTACGGATCTACATGACAGGAATAAGTGGGGTGGTAGTTATACGCCACTAATCAAAGGGAAAAGATGATAAAGGGAGAGAGAAGTGATATATTCGGATTAAACTTAGACATATTTTGTAAATCCTATTTTTTAGATATTGTATACTCCTAAATATGTTAATAAGTGTTTTGTGATCTTAAGTTTGAAGTCTACGTTGTGCCCTAAATGTAGATGTTGCATTCGTGATTAGTAGGAAATCCAATTCAGAAAATTAAAGTTGGTTGGGTCCAAAATAAAACATTAGTTAACAAGATTATAGTTGTAGGCAATCATGTGGACAACAAATAAATTAATATTTTGCACTTAAACAAGTGATTTTTAATTCTTTATGCACTAAATCTTTCAAAAATGATAATTAATGTGAGTTGAGAACACATGCAAATGCTCATACGGTTGAC
Organism: Manihot esculenta; assembly: GCF_001659605.2. Taxonomy (NCBI): domain Eukaryota; kingdom Viridiplantae; phylum Streptophyta; class Magnoliopsida; order Malpighiales; family Euphorbiaceae; genus Manihot; species Manihot esculenta. The sequence goes on along the minus strand of NC_035169.2, from coordinate 11,021,273 downwards.
GGATTTCTTAAATTCTTATTTCTAACTCTGATCCTCTATTATTTGTATGATCTATAATCATTGCCATTATAATTTACTTATTAATTTTGAGAAAATGAAGAAAAGTAGAAAAAATTAACATAAAGATCATAAAGTATACTTAAGAGATATTTCTTGTGACTCATCTGATGAATCTTCAAGAAAAAAAACTTGAAATATATATGTTTTTATACTGCATGAACGACACCGAATCATAAAAGCTAAAAGAGCAAATGTAATTAAATACTCATTAGTCCTAAACATAAACAATAAATATTGGGCACTGTGCATATTGACATGTAGGAGGTAATGTACATCTTTTATTACCGCTATCTTGTTATAATTTCACTTACTAGTTCCGCTTCCAAAGCCTATGGAGCAATACTACTAAAAAGACCTACAAATCTATGGAGCAATAGTACTTTTTCCATATTGAGAACTAACATTATTTGTGTGGAAATAGATGAAATTATTAAAAGACATTAAGGCCATTTTTAATACTGTGCTAAAATTTCATTTTAGCGTTGGATATAATTTTTAACACAGTATTAAAATTTAACGAGATTTTAATGTTGTGCTACAGTGTCACGTTAAATATGTCGTAATACTGTAGCAATATTATTTTCTTTTCCTTTTCTTTTTTTTTAATTTATAATATAATTCAAAAATTATAATTATTTTCATAAAAGTGTTTCGTATTATTTGAGTATTTAGAACTTTTCAATTAGGTCCATATTTTTTTTATTTTCATAATTTATTATATTTTTAATTTATTTTATATTTTTATAATTATAAAAATTTAATTTAAATTAATATAATCTCCATTATAAATAGTATTTATGATAATTTAATTTATTTATAATATATTATATAGAATAAGTGGAGTGATACATATATTATAATTGAACAATATATATTAATTGAAAATATAATTAACAATAACACACTAAATATTCAATACTCCAAAAAGTCGAATTCAAATCGAATAAAATCGAGTAATATCATTGAAGTGAATATATAAAAAATTATATGAATTTTTTGAGTGAAATGTATAAATAAAATTAAAATAAAATAAATATTATAATATTAAAAAGAGATAAGAATGTAAACAAAATATTTTTTTTGTGTTAAAAATGATCTAAAAAATTAGAGATGATATTGCATTATTTTTATGTTTTGCACTAAAATAGTGTAAAAAATGGTGCGTAATAATCGAGATAGTCTAATAAAAATTAAATTTGTCTTTAAATTTTAAATTAAAAAGAAATTGGAACCCATAAATGAGAATAACTCCATTATATTTTGTTTTAAAAAAAATTCAGTAAAAGAATTGACGTAGGAAACCCTGAAGAGTGATGACCAACCTTCCAAGGAGTTTCCCACATTAGACTGAAATTGCAATCTCAAAGAAACTGCAACAACCTGAGATCAGAATGAGGCATTTCACAGAAAATCAAAAGAAAGAAGGTTTGAACGATGTCGGATCAGACAAAAAGGTTCTTTTAACCCACAAGGGTTGCACAGTTGCATTAGCTGTGAAGAAAAATATACAGGATTGTAATGAAAATATAAAGCAATATAAAGAAAGAAAACGTATGAAACTGTCCAAAGTCTATTTTTGTACAAAGGCTGGAGACTCTGATCAGGGAACTTTTTCCATACACAACCAGAATGTTCTTGGCTTGCACCAACCCCTCAGCACACTCTCCTTCCGTCAGTGAAAATAAAAATCGATTAGTCATTATACTCCAAGAAAAGGTAATCCCTCAAGGTCTGAATTTTTTTATGCCCCGTTGCCAATTTTAAAATCTGAAAACGAGGTACTTTCGCGAGCTTCGATTACAGGCATCAAGTCTTTCTTGTCCAGCCCAAAGAAGGAGCAATTTTGAAATGCATCCAAGCTGCTGGCTATCAGCCGGTTCAAACCACTTAGGCTATCACTTAAAATAAACTCTTCATTATGGTATTTAGATGAAGGGATATCCAGATCCAATGGTCCTAAAGATTCAGGCTGCATCAAAAGCAATTAAAGAACAAGACGAAAAAAATCAGGATATGTATTGCAGAACAATCAGATAAATTCTCATAAATCTAGCTAACCTTCCCTCATAGCTATCCAACTTAAGTTTACAAAACAATCTGTCTTCCTCAGGAAAAATGAAGCTAGCAGATGTCTGTTAGAGTGTTATCCTAGAGTATTTAAAGGGGCCACGGGTAAAAGAAGAAGAAGTGGAAAAGCACATACCCAATAAATATCTGTTAGTCCAGTGAAATCTTTAGCCGAGTTGTCCACACCATGCGGATCAGGTGAACATTCATTCATAGGACCAGTTTCAGCAGGATAATCCACATGCCCCTCCCCATTAGGCGAGCCCTGCAAGATTAAGCAGAATATGTCATATAGTATATGTGATCAAGCCGTTAACAATGACCTAGCTTGAACATGTTGATCATAAAATAATACCTCAATGAAGTCACCAGAAACCATTGAGTTCATCTGTTTGTCAGTGTCCGGAGTGATAACATCAATTGAAGTAGGAATTTCCTGGTAGAAAGCGTGATCCTTTTGAAATGAGAAGGCATCACATGTTTCTTCAGCATCCCAAATTGAAGATGTGTGGGATGCCACTGCCGAAGAAAATTCCATCTTATTTTGATGTCTTGACATATGAGCAGCAATAGCAGCATCAAATGAATCGCAGCTAAATGGTATTTGTTGAATACATTGCCCACTTTGAGCAATAGGTGGTTCAAAGCAGTTAGGATCCACATCATGAGGCACTTCTGACAGTAGATCTCCAACACTAATGTTGGTGAGGCTGTCAGCCCATTCCCCAGCAGATAATGCAGTGCCACTGCTCAGTCTCAGGTCATCCTATCATAGTACAAGTTAAGAAAATGGTGTCAAACGTTGTCATCAATGGACTCTTCAAAAGCTTGATGATACTGAAAAGCATTATCACGCCTTATAGAATGCGTCCTAAGCATTATTGCTAAATTATGAAATGGGCAAGTATTTCTTATGCAATTATAGACTTCGAATTTTACTTGCATGACAGCAGTAGATAATCACTTCCCCTTAAATTTGGGGCTCAAACAAATTGGAAGGAAGTCCTATTTGGACTCCTCTTTTTTGCACTACATATGGAATGCACCCAAGTCAACTAAGTCATACTGCTGATCATATAAAGAGACACCTTAAAGAAAGAAGTTGCTAACCTTAATATTATTTAAAGAAAGAAGTTACTAACCTTAATATTATTATTATTATAATAATAATAACAACAATAACAACAACAACAATAATAAAGCCAAAAAGAAAAGTTCAATTTGTCAGCAAAAAAACCTTGATGTCATATAAAGTTGGTGATGCCTAGTTTATTGGAGAAGTATAGTAGAGTAATAAGTGGGAAAGAAATGCCACATCACTGAGCAGAACTCATGCTACCAAGGATTAAACTATCCATTAAACATGAATGCTGCACTGTAAGTCTCACCATATAGGACAGAAAAAAGGCCTGACATCAAGTTGCATGAATTAAGATGACAGGCACAAATGCAAAGTTTCAAAATCCTCAGTGTTAAGAATCTCTACTATGCCTTAGCCTGGTAGCAGCTAAAAGACTTAGAAGTACAAGACAGGCCAAGTACACTTACTACATTATCTAATTGTTTCATATTTGCCCCGTCAACAGCCTCCTTTTCATGCCATGATTCTCTTGCTGCAGAGTCAGAGGACATGACAATGTTATTGCTAGGTTCTGTTGCAATGAACCCACTTAGATCATCGGGCACACTTGTAAACTGTGGTGCAGAAGCATGAAGCTTGTTTCCTATAGTTAGCTGATCCTCACAGTGTGTCATATTTTCCTCAGATTTATCATCAGCTGAGAGTCCAGAAGATGATACAGAGTCCACAATCTTTCTCTTTTCATTTTCCACATCAACAGTATCTCTACCAGGAATGGAATTGGATACTGAAGTTTCTTGCAGTGTCGCAGATGCCAATTCAATGGTGGAAAACCAACCATACCTTCATTGAGGATCATATGTCAGTCTAGCACCTATTTGGATGGAGCACATCAAATTCAAAAAGAAAATCAGAATAAACCTCAAGCGGAACACTGGAGGGCTTCCAATTGAAGTGTGTACATCTGCTGCACTGACAATGGCGTCTTGAGTCCATCTCTGATGACCTACAAAATTTTCTCTATGAGCACTGTAAGGGAAAAGCATTAACTCTCCTGATGCTATTCTTGAATTGCCCCATTTCTGATTAAGGTGTTCCAGCACTGATGATATCTTTTTCCGAGTACTAAGAGTCAGCTCCAGGTATGGATTATGTTTATCCTGTGAACAGATGAAGGAGCAATCATTTCTTTAATGGTTCTAAATACCGCTCAGCTGGTACACTTTCCTCCACATTAATTGAAGTTATCAACATAAGAGTCTCTTCATGCTCACCATTTCTAAGGCTCTTCGAGTGCCATCATCAATTGGGAACAACTGGAGCTTAAGTTTCATATTAGTCTGAGCATTGCTCCCAACATAATGATTTTGAGAAAAGGCAGGCAAAGGGGGCACACCCTTTTCCATAGGGTCAGGACTCTTACATTCTGGAAGTTGAAAATATAAGAGTAAACCTATGGAAATTTAAATAGCATTATTTCAAATTTATTTTGAAACATAAATTGGTGATCAACTCCACCTGCCATACTGTGTTCGTGTTCAATCCCTTTATCAGTGGCTGTCCGCTCCAAATGCTCAGCAGCATCAGCAACCAAAGAAACCCCGGCAATAGCAGCTTTTTCCCATTTTTTATATGCAGCTGACTTGAACATGCCTACTAAAAATAAGTAATGAAATTTTGTATACAAACAATTCAAAGATTTGCAAACAAAGAAAATAAGGAAAAAAAATCAATTTGCATGTTACCATTTGAAAACTCAGGCAACAGGCGAAATTGATAGATTAGAGAAATATTGCTTAGGGGGAAGAATATTAAATATGGACTCAAAATTTATTAGAAGTCGTCTACTTGGGTGCAAAAATTTTACGCGAACTTCCATTTGTATATCAAAGCTTCGAGCAATTAACCATAGCTAGCATGTATATTAGCACAAATATTGAAACGAAGACTGCAAATCATATGTGGGAAGATGCATGCTAAATTGAGAAACTTGAGTAATAAATGGATTTAATAATTCTAAGTCAAACTTCTCTATTAAGAGGAATATGAAGTCCTGTCCCAAGAGTTGGAGAATAACAGAAGCGTACAAACTGAAAATCACCTTGTTTCCGCCTCTGCCTTGCAGGCTTCATTGCAGTTGAGTCTCCTCTGTTGCTGCGGATAACACCTATGTTAACATTGCGCTTCAATGATCCCTTTCCAGCTCCTAACCTTTGTAAGTTTTGACTGTCCACAAGAACCAATTTAACAGTTCTAGTTTCATGCCCCGACGCTCTATTCTGACTTGTAACAGTATTTGGAACTGTAGGAGGACCATTTTCCAACTGTGGAGGCCGTTTCCTTACATTCTTCTTTCGGTCTTTTAAGAGTTGGTTCTCCTTCATGGTGAAGATATATTGATCAGTTGTGCTAATACAGCAGCTAAATCAGGTTCCATAACCAGAAAGCACTAATTTTTGGGGATGTAGAATATTAACTGACCAGTGCTTCTATAAATATCTTAAATCTACGTGGCTTCAAGTGAAGCTTTGAGGCCTTGCAGCTGTATTTTTCCAATAAAGACCACCTGCAGAAAGTCAAATTTTTTAACCCATGCTAAGTAAAATAATACAAGAGAAAAGAATCAATTTTTATAACCAATAATTCTGATCGTCATCACTGAAATGAAATGAAACAATAACCTATGCAGGGTTCTTCAAGCTACTGAACCCTTTCATTATGAACGCAATGTTCCAAAATGCTTCTACATTTGCCTAAATAAATAGTCACCAATAAGAATAATATAACATAAACTTCTTGATGTGTTCAAAACTTCGATGTGCTACTTAGTTTTTGAAAAATTTCCTCAATTTATAATGCATATACTAAACAATGCAATTAAGCAGTCTGCAGTCAAGATTACCATCGAAGCATTGCAGCATTTGTATCTTTGGAGTTTTTCGCATCTAGACATAATCCTGGACCCAGCAATTTGTTCATTCGCCTCACAAGACGATAGTAATAATGCCTGACCTGCAAATATAAAAAAGAACAGAAAGTATGAAAAGCAAACATAAAGAATACATAGAACGTTACATATATATAAATAAATAAACAAAAGATGAAGACCTATATCTGATAGCAAATTTTTACCTGATCCTTGTTTTTGCTTTGTACACGACGGGTTATCTTTTCAAAGTTCTGCATTTGCAGCATAATATGTAAAGATCAAATAACTTTAAAGTGAAATTACATTGCAATAGTAACATACCTTCCCAACTTGACGTAATGCAGTGAAGAAACTTTCTTCTTCTTCACGTGTCCAAGCAGCCCATTGTCGTGTTGGTCTTTTTGCTGCATTAGACATTATTATAATAAAAGAAATTCTTATTAAATTGTCCCATTAAAATGCATCTACACCACACCACATGAAAACAAATCCAGAAAAAGAAAAAAATAATGTACCTGGCTGTTGTGGCTCAACACGATCTTGGATCAATGATGTTATACCAGTATCCCCATGCTGAATTGAAGTATTCTCAATGCATGAATGTACTTTAGAGCCCAAGCAGACCTGTGACTCCATGTCCATGCTAAGGCATCTAGAATACTAGATACTGATGAGCTGCAACTTCAAAAGACCACCATAATATTCCCTTAGACCTCCAACTCAGTGCAAAATTCAAAAGAACTCTATTTTAGTAAGGATGAGCTAAATAAAAATGAGGAAGAAAAGGGATAACCATGAGGGCCAAGATTCATTAATGGAAAATCACAATCTAATTTGTAACTCCTGTTTGCCAAAAGAATTCCAGCTTGCTGGCTGAGAGCCTGAGACAATAAACTATTCCTTTTAACCTTGTCCGTTTACATTATCGTGACTAAGACGTCATCACCAGAAAAGCCTCATCAATTTCCTCTATATTCACATTGGGTCAGCAGTCAATGAAAAAATGTTCATATTCCCAGGATACCCACTATACAATCAGAATAGCCAAATAGATTCAACATGTTGATAAGGCATTGAGCATCATTTATCTATTTGTTGTTCCACTCCTTTAATCTCAACTATCACACACAAGCTTCATAAACGATACCAAATGAAAATGCAGGAAAATGGAACTCAATGGAATTTCGCATCTGGAAGTATAAGACCCCAATCATCAAACCCATGCAAACTGATCCAAATCCAACTAAATTGACAAAGTTAAATCATTAAATTACTTTGTAAAAAAAAAAACACAACAGAGCTCATAAAAATGGAGAAATTTTTCTTCCTTCAGTTTTCCCCTAATTTTCAAGCAGCCAGACAAGAACTAGGGTTTTGGACTAGAATTGATCAATTTTGACTTCAAAAGTCACGATCAAGGAAATGAAACTGAGAAATTGAAGTACCTGAGAAATATAAGAACAGGAAATTGGAAGAACTGAGCAAACCCTAGAACCGGACGTACAAGCGTGAAGAAATTTGAACACAAAGCGATCGAAACCAGAATCTCCAGTCTACAGTTGGCGAGAAAGGGAAGAGAAGGAATTTTCTTCTTTTCTTTTTTCCTCCTTTTTCTTATTTTCAGTTTGGAAAAAAAAAAGGAAATTAATAAAAATAGAAATTAAAAAGCAAAGCTATTACTACAATAATATATAGTTAATTTTAAAGATAAAATAAACAGTTTAATTACACGTGACATATTTTTTATTAAAAAGTTAAATAAAATATTAAAATTTATAATTATTTATTTGATATATTATCTATTTAAAATAATTAAAAGTAATGCATCTGGTTTAGATATTATATAAGCCTAACCAGGGTTATTTAAAAAAAATATCAATACATAAAAAATGAATAATTTAACCTTTAATCTACTATTTAAATAAAAAAAATTAATACTTATAAATTTAGTCTAATGATAAGTATATTTAAATAAATTTGAGAGATTTTAAATTTTATTCCTCTAATTCTGATAATATTAACAAAAAAAATCTAGGTTTAATATCATTCCATTATTGAAATAATGCATTTGGTTTAGATGTTATACCAGTCTAATTAATATTATTTTTTAAAAAATATTAATATATAAAAAACGAATAATTTAACCTTTGATTTACTGCTTAAATAAAAAAATTAAAAATGAAAGTGAAAAAAAAATCAGGGTTTAACAACATTCCATTATTGAAGTTTGGTAGGTTGGTAATAAAGGTAATGAAAGTTTTTTCTTTTTTCTTTTTTACACAAGAGGTAATAAAAGAATTGGTTGAATTCTAATGTGATCTTTAATAAAAAAATTGGTTGAATTCTAATGTGATAACTTTAATACATAATTAATAAATTTTAGTTATTAATTATAACCACTTCATTTAGAATAATTCATTTTATAAGTATCTAATAATTTGAGATGTCAAGAGGAATAAATTTATATAAAAAAATTTAGTTTGGAGGGGTCAAATTCTTCTCTTCTATTTATTTTTCTATTATATTTTAGTGAGGCGTGATCGCTATTTTGCTACAGGACTATATATTTTTATAATGGAGAGACACACGTATATACTTGCTCATTCTCGTTAGGCAGCCATTTAATTCTCTGATACTCGTGCTAATAGAATCATAGCATAACTGAGCTTGTTTTTTTACTCTCATCACATCAAACGAACTAAACTCTCTTTTGGCGGATTCAGACTAAATTTAATTCCCCTCCGACACCCTTACTAATAGAATCATAGCATAGCTGAGCCTGTTTTTCTACTCTCATTACATCAAATGAGCTAAACTCTCTTTTGGCTAATCCAGACCCTTGATTAATCCAGCTTACTTTAGTCACAGATTAGATGATATGTTAATGAATCGGCTTAATGGACTCTAATGAGTTTTAAATTGTTGGACTTTAGTCTGAATGTAGAAATTCAACGGTCATCATTATTCAAAATAAATTTTTATTAAATTATTAATTTTATTTTTTTTTAAATGGAAATTTTTTAAATTGAATTCTTAAAAATTTTATTCTTTTTATTTATTTTTAATATGGCGATTGTATTGAATAATTTTACAGTAGAAAAGCGAAAATAAGTGGAGGATCTAAACTAGCATGGCCATATTTCTTCTGATTTTGCATGTCAGGGCTCTGTTTGACGGATACATTGCCCTTCTTTCCATTTGTAAATGTTTAACAGCCACAGAAAAAGTAGATTAGGATATGATATGAAAAGGACTAATGCAATACAAAACAACTCCAAAGGTTACAGATCCCAAGCCAATGAAAAGCCAAACACATCTTTCGGCTGCCATCTGGCACCGACCTTAAATACACAAATATCTTTTTTCGAACACATAATTTATAAATTTAAAATCTCCCACCCCTAAATTGGTAAAAAGCCCGTGAAATACTGTGTAAAATGTAAATGAGAATCTGATAACCTCAAAAGAGAAACTGATGAGTGATGCAGCCAGCTTTCAAACACCAGCAATTTTTAATATCACTCAGCATTAGGTGATTTGGACAGCATTAATCTGTACATTGGGGCTCCACGGTCTAAAACATGTTGTTCCCAGTCTGATCTCACTCTGAAAGGATTCTCCTTCAGCCATGCTTCTTTATCGATTTTGGTATTGGATCGGTCACCTGAAAGAGTGAACCTACCCTTGCCATATTTCAGGAACAGTTCTTTCATTCTTACTGCAACTTCTTCTACGTCAGATTGCAGAAACACCTGGAATTAATGCAACGATAATCTGTTAAAAACTTGAACCAGCAACTTCCATATTCACAATGATCTGAGTTCATGATTAATGAGTTCACATCAGCACAAGCAAAGCCGTAATTTTATTTACCTTCCCATCTTGTGCAAGCAGATCTGTCACTGCTTCGACCAATGACCGTTGCAGCATTCTCCATCTATGTTCTGGGTTGTTGAAATCAGGATTTGGGCACTGAACAGATTTAATTGAGGTCACATTTATATTATAAGTACATCAAAGAAACTTAGCTGTTAAGACAGAATAAAGAAATGAAACTACAACTCAATAATTTTTGAACATTTCTGAAGAACTGAAACTACAACCCAATAATTTTTGAACATTTCTGAAGAAATGAAACTACAACCCAATAATTTTTTGAACATTTCTGACCTTCATTGTCATATTCAGGGAAACTAATTGGGGTAAAAATTATATATTTTAAACCTGCTTCATTCACCATTGTCTCAACTTCTCATCAGAAGAAAGAGATTGCTATTTACTAATTTGTTGCAAGGTGAACTAAGTTGCAAGATATCATAAAATCAACAAAGACCCCACATATTTCAATTCTGTCAAAAGAAAATGAAGTAAGAACAAAGTTTCTTTGATTTTTTTCGCAGGTTACAGTCCTTACAATGATGGTAGGCACACAGAATAACACCAGTAAAGTTTCCACAAGAAATATCAGAAAAATAAATTCAAATTTTAATTTATAAATTATATAATCTCACAATATTTGTGCCAAAGCTGAAAAAAAATACTTTCTTATTTAATCTCTTCATAATGTCAGGTGGGGTTTTTATGGGTGGGTGAGTGGGGGGAGGGGGGGCCGGGCAGGGGAGGAGAGGGGGGAGTACACTCTGATGCCCAAACAGAAAGGAAAGGTGAAACACATTATTGCTGCGAGAACCACTAGTGAACCATCCACAATTACTATATCCATTGAAAAAAGTGGCTGAGGTTGGCAACAGAGGTAGAAGCAGTAACTATGATTGAAGTTTGGCAGCAGTGCCGGTAAATAATCTTAATCACTTCAATAGCAATTGGCAACAGGTCCCAACCCGAAATACCAGTTATGGCAGTGATTATTGCAAGGTGGTCAAAATGTTGCATAAGAAAAATATCAATCACAGCTAGTTCAAAGATCCAATTTATTCTTAATAGACATGCGATCAGGATGAAAAGTCACAAGTACACAAAATAGTCAGAATATTGTGTCCCATACCTGTATTGAAACAAGGACCAACTCTCCTGGATAACTAGAAACTATGGAACGAAATGTTGTTGTTGCATTTGTTGAAATGAAGTGCCTATACATTGAAAGAAACACAGATAAGATGACAAACTAAAATACAAGTTCACATTCCAGTGATAATGGTGAATATATTTTAACTTGCTAGAAAGAGAACAAGGCCCAGCTATAGGTTCTTTTTTCTTTTGTGTGTGTGTGAGCTGTGCACAAATTATTCAGAATGGAAGAGAGTAACCATACCCATTCCAAATGCTTGACTGATGAACCGAATCCAGGCAACGTCTTACAAGCTAAAAGGAATGAGAAACAAAAGAAGTCAAACTTTTGCAGAGAGGGGAGTTCTATAAAAGAATCTGGAAGGAAAGCACAAGACCTTTTTATTGATCTCCAGTCCAAGAAAATTCAAATCCTTTCTTCTTCTAGCCATTCCGAGAAGAAATAGTCCATTACCTGCCAATTTTAATCAAATGTTACAAACAACAATAACTGCAGACTTTCCCTCTTTTTCTCTCATTTTATCATCTTTTTTGAGTTAACTGAACGGAGTTATTTATTAATTAGATAAATGTTGAAAAGACACTTCCACAAAGATAGAAATGCATGGCAATGTAATTCATATAGCTAAACATTTTTTTTCCTTAGCTTCTCTCAATTAAAGGAAAAAAAAACATATATATAAATCACATCTATCTTTTTTCCTAAACTTTCATACACATTTGAATAAAGAAATACCAGGAAATCAAACCATTGGAAGGGGTGAATGGAAGAAATCAATCTCAAACATACATGGAACAACATATACAAGAACATTACTAGGAAGGAAAAAGCAACAGATACCACTTCCAATATCAACTACCAAAGGTTGAGCTGGGTCATTATACACAGAACTCCAATCAATCTCGAATGGATATGCCTGCATAATTCAAACAAAGATAGAACTTTTATTACCTTTGGCACCCTCAAGGGAGGTGGTTTACTTCAAATAAATGATGGTTTACTTCAAATAAAGGCCTCAAATCCATGAGAATATTTTCATCAAATTTCATCAGGGAGCAAATATTGAATTATATAATTTTCGAGATAGATGGAAAAAAATCTATTGAAAGGATAATCCTGTAGAAAGGTCTGAAAACACTTGTATGGAAGTGAAAAAGAAGCAAGTTTAGTCCTTTACATATTCTAATTTAACAAATACATCAACTCTGATTGCATTATCAGAAATGAATAGAGAAGGAGATGTTCAGAGAACATACTCTATCTAAGGCCATAATTCCAGGGAGCTTCCTTCCTTTGAAAAATTCCCATACAACTGAAGCACTCTCAATCATATTACAATCCAAAAGAGAACTTGATTCCATCATTATGGCTTTGCATGCCATATTCCCCACAACCGTTACATCGCAAGTTTGTTTACTTAATTCACCGAGAATTTGAGCCAATTTAGATACTCCATCTACACATGTACTTGATAATTTGAATTTCAATGGACCAATCCATATTATTTTCTGCAATTCATTAAGTGAAAAGTATCAGATAAGTCAAAGCATGAGAAAATGTAATAAGAATGTGTTATATGTGTATAATATTTATGTGAAGGCATTCATAGAAATGTGGTATTGAATTGAGTTGAGGGTAATCTTCCCATTATGATTCATTTACTTCATGATAAACAGTGCACAGAAAAATTCTCTCAACTTTAGCCAGTAGCTAACAGTAATAAGAGAAAAAGAACTTTAACCTTTTATTATATCTTGTATATTGTGGACACAAATTACATGAACCACACACAAAACAAATAAAAAACTGGCAAGGAGCAACTAGAAAGGAACATATATTTTCCATCTCCAAATGCATGTCCAGCATACTATGGTTTAGGACAAACTAAAATTATATCAACGTTAAGTAGATAAATGCTACAAGTGACTTATCACCTAACCCCAACAAACCTTCCCCAACAAACACTTTTGGATAACTTAAAGACCAGGATGAGTGACTTGGATAAACTGAAAGGAATGGCTATTCCTTCAGATACTTTACAAAAAAATTATTGATTTTACCTTGCATTTTATAAGTAAAGAATTTATTTCATCCAATGACCTAGGCCCAAGATCGACAGGTGACCAACCTAAGACAAAAGGAACTTAGGGTAAACATTCAAGAATTCAGAAATTATTATGAAATGAAAACTGTTCTAATATTATAACAGATGAAAATGCAACAATTCATGTAGACGGTAAACCTCATTTTAACTGCAGATTCATTTATGGCAAAAGTAAGTTAACAAGACTTTATCTTCACAATAAAATAAAAGAAGAATTATGTCCAAAAAGCCATGGTAAAGCCATAAAAGGCTTGTTGACAGTAATGTCGTATTAAAATGTCTATTTTGTATATATGATGAAAAGTAGTGAATTCTTAGGCTAAAATTAAAGTTGAGATTCATAAACATATTTTTACAATAAACACAAACAAAAATATATAAATGATTAAGTAATAGCATATTTATTATTTAATCACCAGCAATCCATAAAGACCAGTTAGCTTTATACTCAAATCCCTCCAAAGTTTAAATCTTATGTCTGCCATTGCTTATACTACTATCATTTAGAAACTTATCGAGTTTAATTAATGATTATTGTGGACAAGAGATTATCATCCAGGTACAATTCATCTACTTGGATCATGCCTCATTGCCTCTAAATCAGAATGTCTACAATATGATTTAATGTATCACATAAAAAGGAGGCATTATTGCCAATTCATAATAGTTATACCATATATAATCATAGATTATTACTAAGAAAAATAAACATATTCTGTGTAAAAATTACAGATCAGTCACATTTGTCTACCTTGGCTATTTGTGTATCACATAATGCAAGTGGGGCAGGTAATAAATGCAGTTTTAATGTAATAACTGGCCATAATAAAACCAACTGACAATTTAATAAAACAACACAAGATCATTTAAGAGGACAGGTAGTCCAGAACTATTGGTTCCACCTCCTAAGTGACAACATTAACTGTGACATATAAAATTGATGTAAAATTTATTTTTATTTTCCAGCAGGAGGACTAATATTATATATCTTCTTCAACTACTAGTTTGAGGCATAATTTGAAAGTTTATAGGGAAAGTAAAAAATTATCTGACTACAAATAGCTTTTCAAACTTCAAAGGCACAAGTTTTGCTTGGATATTAAATCATTCAATGGAAGAAGAGACAATAAGATAGAACCTCACCATGCATAATACCATGAGCAGGAAGTACTTCCATCTGATTTGGTCGGTGATCATTCACGCACCAAAAGTCTTTAGGATACAAAATTGGAATATTTCTGTCATGTGCAAAGTGAATTATGTCCTCAGCAGCTTTATGAGCCTTGGGCTCTATCAAACTTGAAGGAACAGAATATCCTAAGGCGTGCAGTATTTGAAATGACATCATTCCAATAAAGACCAATCCATCACATTTGGAAGCTAAAAAATGCAAGGCAGCAGCTTTATCATAGAGATTGCCACCTCCAACCTGCATCAGGTAGGGAAATTCAGGTGATAAATGCGGCACATAACATATATAGGAAAGAATTTGTTAAGAGAAGGCAGCAACTTCACAAGAACGTAGTGGTAGAGACATACAATTGCAATGTAAGGTTTCCTGTTAGCATCTGCGGCCTTCCTCAATTGATCGAGGCTCTCCTCAGAGTGAAAACCTACCACATGAGCAGAGCAAAAACGAGCGACGGCAACTGTTGATGCAAGGATTTTATGAGACAAAGAGAAGGAGTCATTAACAAAAATATCAACTCCTGATGATAGTACTTCAGCAAAGTTCAAACAGTTGGCAACTTCCTCTTTAAAGTCAGAAAGATTCTCAAGAAGGAATATATCTGCCTTGTTGAGGACTTCCATCTTTAATGGCACAGTACTAGAGATACATTGGAGGACAACAACTTTGTGTTGTAGAAGTGATGATAGAGTATCTGAAAAAAAGATAACTCTTGTTAATAAATTACAAAGTAGTTGATGCATAGTACTCTTTCTCATTTATACTAAAGTTAATGCTCCTAATTGTTCAATAAAGATCCAAATATTCTCTTCAGAATTGTCATATGAAACAACTATTGAAAATACTAATCAGAAATATGAATTGCTTCACTTATGATACCTGCAGCAGACTCAGTATCAAGGAGTTTTGAGTTAAATTTCTTCCTCCAGTTGCTCACTAGTATTACTTTGCCTCCAGCTTCACAGATATATTTGATGGTGAAAATTGCATTGGAAACTGATTGTGAGCTCCGGTTAATTTCTTCCTTCAACAAAATTGCACCATCAAATCTGACCATGACAACTTTTGCTGCAAGTTCCTCCTTAGGAATTTCTCTAAGTGTTTGTACATATGGGAGTGCCTCTGATTCTCCCTCGTTACAATAGTCAGCCTAAAGGCACAGCACAAGTGAAAGTGACAATCACAATAATTAACAGCTAATATAGTAATGAAAATTGTTTCTAAAACGCTCCATCCTTTGTCAAATTAAACGCATTAAGCAAATGAATTGTTAGTACTAGTTCACACAGGACTGTATCATTATGACTTAAGTATTATGCCTATCAAGGCCATCAAAATTCCTCTGTACTAAAAGCTTCCTCGTCTATCTTTATCCCATACCATCATATTCACAGTAACTAAAGCAAAGAAAATTCATTCAATAGCATAAACTACCATTTATACATGAAGAAAAGAATTTTGAAACAAAATAACAATTAAAAATTAGTCTGATGTTCATTCCAGCGCCTACCAATACGGCAAATATTAGTAAAGACGCAAGACTTTTCAGTACCTTATATTCAGGTGACCTTTTACTTTGATATGCAGCCTGCAAACAATCTGCTGAGAACCAAACAAGAAGAAAAAAAAAAAGAAAGATACCCATCAGAAGAAATGAAAATGTACAGCTTTTTAATTGGCTTTTGGGGGAAGTTAGAAACCTTTTGAAGATGATCGAACTGAAGGGTACTTCTTAAATTTAGTAGTCTTTCCACTATACCAACAGAATTTTGGTGGAAGCAGTTTGGGTATAAGCATAGGAGGCGCATACAACCTTAGTTTCTCCGACAGTACTGTTTCTTCAATTGGGTTCAGAGGCTGACCCATCTCCTCCTTCTGCCTCTCAACTTCAAGGAGGTGAGCACCTTACTGAGCTCAAATTGAAGAGCTAAATCCTAACCCCCACCCAACCCCAGCAAATGGACTCGGACTGTTGCGGTTCGGTTCACATCAAAACCGGCGATTTTGTTTTTAAGCATTTTAATGGAAATTTATAATTTAATCTCTTAATATTATTGTTATTAATAAATTATTTTTTATATTTTTAAAAATTTATTAAAATATTTTTATTTTTTCTCTATGTCAATGAAATAATATTTTCATCTATTTTTATAATTAAAAATATAGTAAAAGAAATTAAACAACTGTCTTACCGAAGTGGATATGCTAAACAAAAATAAGTAGCATTGATACTTCATATATATAGATTTATATAATAGGAACGGATAATTAAAAAATAAAAAAAAAAGAAAAATAAAAGGGAATAGTATAAACCCTACTTCCTCTGCTCTTTCACCAACGACTCTTAAATCTATTTGAAGCTCCATTGACTCATAAGGCTGTTATTTTTTCTAGGCTACTTTTTCATCACATGCAAACTCTAATACGGTGACTATATTTTCTTTTTTTTGGTTGTTGTGAGTTTTCTTCACTTGATCTCTATGGTTAATGCTTCAAATTTTTTTCTGAACTTCAATATTTTTTTTCATGGTCTTTTGCCAGGAGTACTGGACATTCACCTTGGTTTTAATGGTAATCATAGTTTTCAGAGGAGGCAGCACCCTAGCAACTTTATTAGGGTTATTGATTAGAATCTAAATTTTATGTGGATCTGTAGAGTTTCTCTATGCTGTTATTGGATCCTATATATACTTCGCTTTTTTTTTTTTTTTTATCAATGAAAGTATCTTTGAAGAGGAAAATAAAATTAAATGTAATTAAATAAAATTAAATGTTATAAATTATTAATATTTTTAAATTAAAATAAAATCAGTAAAATGAAAATAACTAAATGCAATGAACTCTATACAATATTCTAAATTTGTTACATTTCTACTGCTACATTTATTTTTACTATATTCGTATTTTTTTATATATTTATATTTATTATATTTTTATAAAAAATGATTTTTAAATAATTATTAATATTATACAAATAAAAAGGATAAAATATAAGTGTAAAATCATACTTAATTCAAATTTTTTATAAATATTAAAATAAATTATAGAATGGTTCGCTTTTTCAAATGAATATTTAAATATATTAATTTTAAATATAATTGTTAAAATTTTTATTTCTATAAAAAATCAATTGTTATAAAATTTATAATAATGAAATAAATATAAAATATATGAAAATATAATTTATAACAAAATATGATATTTATTTTGAAATTAGCTAATATTAATTTTTGTAATTGGTTGAATTTATTTTTAAATTATATAATCGAATCAATAATAAAATCTAATAATTTTATATTTTTTTATCAAAATTATAAATTATCTATGCATTGATTATTATTATTTTTTTCCAAGGTCATCTAAGATTTAACTATAAAAGTATTGACAAAATAAAATCATATTAATTTATAATTAATATTTATAAATTAAAATATTATTTTAAAAATTTTTAGAACAAAGAAATGTACAAAAAATAATAAAAATAATAAATAAACTATCTTAAATATTTTAAAATTTAATTTAACACATTAAAAATAATTTATACTGATATAAATTATTTTTTTATGCCTCTTGTAAATATATAAAATAAAATTAACTATATGATTACTTTATTATTTTATTCTTTTTCTAAAAGAATAAAATTAATATTATCAAATTTATCAATTTTAATATATATTATTAAAATTTTACTTTATTATTTTATAATTATTATGTTATGAATTTAAAATTTTATCTTATAATTTAATGTTATAACTATTATTTTAATATTTTTAAATAAATATAAAATTAGCATTATCATATAAATAAATAATATTATTATTTTATTATTCGATAATGTACGTTTTAAATTAAAACCCTTATCAATAATTTAACATTATTAAAATTAAAATTTACTTTAAAAATTTTATCTCAAAATATTTATTTTATTATTTATTTATATTCTAAAATTAAAAGAATTATTTACTAACTTATATTAATTTAAATAATAAAATTATTATTCACTTTAAATTTTTAATATAATGATTAATATATAAAGAACAACTTATTATCTTATAATATAATATTATTAAATTTATTAATATTTTATAATTATCAATATATACTTATAATTAATTTTTAAAAAATATTAAAATGATTAACATTTAAAATTAAATTGATTCTTAAAACTAATGATAAAATCATTGTAATAATTTATATTTTTTGTATAATTTTGAGTTATTTTTTATTATTTTTCAAAATTCATCAATATTTAAATGTGTTATTTTGATAAATATAGATCTAAATTTTGAGTTTATATATATATATATATATATATATTGTATATACAATTAAAATAATAAAAATTATTGTCTATTTTGACATTTAAATATAATTATTATTAATTAAAGCAACAACTTATTATATGATAATTTTATATAATTAAAATTATTAATTTTTTATAATTATATAAAGAAAGTTTTAGATTATATTAAAATTGTTAGATTTTTTTAGTATATAGTTGATAGTTGATTCTTATAATTTTAATTTTATAAATTTAAATTTATTATCTAATAATTCAATATTATTACAATTTTTTTAATATTTTAATATTTTTAGTTAAAATTTAATTTATCATTATCCAAATTATATTATTGTTTATTATTCTATAATTTATTATATCAAAATTTAATTTTTTATTATTAATCTACATACTTATTTATCAACTTTAAATTAATTTTAATAATAACAATTATTTTTACTTTAAAAATAAATTATGATTGTTATAATTAAAAGATCATTGCTATCAAAACTATTATTTCTATATTCCTTTTCATAATTAATTAATATTTAATTACAATTTTTGATATAATTATTAATAATTAGAAGAACCATTTATTATTGAATAATTTAATATTAATAAAATTTTTATTTTATATTATTTTTTATAAATTTTTAATATTTAAATATGTTATTTTAATAATATTTATTTTAAACTTTCGATTTTTTTCTCGAAAATCAATTTTTATATTTTAAATTAATTTAAATGATATATTTATTAATAGTTAAAAAATAAAGATATACGTGTATATATATGTAGGTTATATAATATGTAATTCGTTTTCCTTTTTTATCACTTTATTTCGTTATCATAATTTATTTTTTAAAATATATATAAATTATATAAATATTACATAAAATATTTAAAAAAATTAAATTAAATAAAAATAAAAATAAAATCAACCTAATAATTAAAAAAATCAAAGAGAAAATGATTTAACCTTTAAATTTTATTTAAACAAATGCATGAAATATGTAGTAAACATAAATTTATCATTTAAGAGTAGTTATAAAAATTAATATATTTAAATATTTTAATTTTTAAATATTATAAATATTACTCAATTTAATATTAAATTTTATTTAAAGAAAAGTTAAGTTTACCTCAAATAATTTATAAAAATTAAAAGCTTTTATTTTTTAGACGATTTTAAACTTTTTCTAATAATTTTAATTGTTGGATGTAAATGTTCTAATTCTTATTTTGATGATTAATAAATAATTTGTGTGCTATTAATTATCTTCAAAAGTGTTTGTTTGAACTTGGAGGTCTCTTACTAAAATGAATGAAATCGCTTCGGTCTCAAAAATGAAAAGTGTCTATCTTGAAAGCATACCACAAGAAAGGGATCAGAAAGAAATTTTTTATTTATGCATTGTGAATTTCAATTAATTATTTGTGATGGCTCAAGGTTTCTTTCAATTCTAAAAGTTTTTAAATATGGCCGAGTTTTAAGTAATTGATTTTGAGGGATCAAAATGAAATTTTCCAAAAGGAGTGATTTCAAAATTATTCTTTATCAAAATAAAAGATCTAAAAATATAGGTTACAAAAATTCAAACGGATTGAAAAATAGATTTTCATAGCCTAAGTTATGATTTTTCAAAGAATTTAATGAAACATTTTTGTGCCCCTAAAGCTAATTTCGGCTTCTGAAAGTGAGGGACAAAAATGAAAATTCCATATGTTCGGCCGCCGAACATTGACTTTCGGCC
Source organism: Manihot esculenta (assembly GCF_001659605.2). Lineage (NCBI taxonomy): Eukaryota > Viridiplantae > Streptophyta > Magnoliopsida > Malpighiales > Euphorbiaceae > Manihot > Manihot esculenta. The sequence goes on along the minus strand of NC_035169.2, from coordinate 11,000,781 downwards.
GCCGAAAGTGAGCTTTCAATATGTCCCTTAAGTCAAAACTTCGGCTTCCGAAATTGAGGAACAGAGACGAAAGTCTCATATGTTCGGCCGCCGAACATTGACTTTCGGCCGCCGAAAGTGAGCTTTCCATATGCCCCCTAAGTCAAAACTTCAACTTCTGAAATTGAGGGACAAAGACGAAAATCTCATATGTTCGGCCGCTGAACATTGACTTTCAGCCTTCAAAAGTGAGTTTTCAATATGGCCCCTGACTCGCGGTTGTCGAAACCGGTCAAAAATAACCTTTCTAGTTATCAACAATTTTACAACTGTAGATAATGGTGAAAGGATCGAATCCACAGAGAATTGAGAACTTACCTATTTTGTTTATCAAGACCAAGAGAATTAACTGAAACAAAAATAAACTGAAAGAGAAATAAACTGAAACGAGATAAACGGAAAGCAAAATAAACTGAAAGCGAAATAAACTGAAAGCAAAATAAACTAAAAACGAAATAAACTGAAAGCAAAATAAACTGAAAATAAAACAAACTGAAACGAGATAAATCTGAAACCAACTAAACTGAAAGTAAAAAGGGGGGGGTTTGAGATTGATTAAAGAGGATCTAAAACTGAAAGCAATAAAAGAAGCAAATAGTAAAAAGAAATAAAGAGAAATCAAATATGAGAAAGATCTAGTTGAAGAGTTGGATCCACTTTAGTTGTTTGGATTGATCATTGACACTTAGTTTCCCTCGATAGATTCAATAAATTAGTTATGGAGATGGAAGACGCTTCTCATCACCATGTCTCTCCTTAATCATAAACCAATTAGGGAATGTCCTCTAATTAATTACTAATCAACAAGTTGCCAAGAAACGTCCTTGGGCCTTAGGCATCAAAACAACTGTCAATTGCATTAAGAAATAGAGAGATCCAATCCTAGCTACCCAAACGCATGGAGATGTTGCTAGATCATACAATTTCCTTAGTTGTTACACCAAGTGTTCTTATGTTTGAATAATTCCAGCAATTACGGACTAAAAATTATCCAAACTAACAATTTATTACTTTACAATCAAGAATCAACGTAGATCTAAACAACAAAGCAATATTGAAATCAAGCATGAAATTGCACAAATATTGAACAACCAAAAGTTAAACAATGTTTGATCAAGTCTCTCAATCCATATAACAACTAAAGTATCACCTAATCTTCAACTAGAATAAAAGGTTTCAGCCTCTCATGGCTGAAACAAAAATAAAAAATAAAAGAAAAGAAGAAAGGTAGAAGAAGAGATGTGGCCACTTGCAATCCCGTAGGTGCCTCCAAGGGGGCTTGAAAGAATATGAGGAGGCTCCTTATGTGTCTTTTTATACTTGAAAAGTGTTGCCCTAGATGATACTTGCTTCATAATTAGTGAAGAGGCTGCCCAAGGTGTCAAGAGGCTGCCCAAAAGACTTCAAGAAGCTGCCCAAAATGCCCTTGGTCCAAGATGTGCCATCCATGCACATATGAGAAGGGAAAAACGTGGGGCATGTGTTCAAGTGCAAGGAGTGGAGCCTTTGGTCTTTGTTTGCTGCCCAAGTGTCTTCAAGATGCTGCCCAAGGTGCCCAAGATTTGCCTTTACACTCTCCTTGCCACCCATGCACTAATAAGACCCATGCACTAATAAGGAAGGTGGAGCCTCCTTTGCAATTTGAATTTTGAATGTGCAAGGCATGAGGTGGCAAGCATGTGATCTTTGGATTTAGCTTCCTTAATAAGCTGGATTTTGAAATTCAAAATTTGAATATGAATCTTGAAGATTTGAATTTCAAAATACTTTTCTTATTTGGCTCTTCATTTATGGCAACTTGAGACTTTGCTTTTTGAATAAGGAAAAGGCTACTTGGAGATTTGAAATTTGAATTTCAAATTGCTTTGGCTGAATGTTCTTTCCTTCTTTGCCACTTTTCTTATTTAGAACTTTTCTTATTTAGCTTCACTTGATTCCAACTTGGCAGGCTTGTTCTCCTTTGCTCCATTTAAGGCAGTTTTGAGCGTACTTTCTCCAAAATGTCTTTTTTCACCATTTTCTGCAAAATAATGTCAAGAGCACTAAATTAAGCAGAAATCATGTAAATAATCATCAATAATATCAAAATAAAATGGACTAAAATATGTTCTATCATCCCCTAAGTCAAAGCTTCGGCTTTCGAAAGTGAAAGATAGAGACGAAAGTCTCATATGTTCGGCCGCCGAACACTGACTTTAGGCCGCCGAAAGCCTTTTTTTAAGGATGATGTTCTTCACCTCAAATGGTTCAGCCGCCGAACTTTAACCTTAAACCGTCGAACCTGAGTTTTTCTGAGCACGATATAATGGTTATTTCTGTATATAAATGGCTCTATTTGCATTTAATGCATCCCCAACGGCCATAATTATGACAAAACTATAAATATAATGTGTTTTTGATCTGAAAAGATTACAACAACCATCTAAGCAAATACCTATTGAGATTAAAATCTTTTTCACTCTATCTCTCTCAAAACCTTGAGCTATTGCATTAATTTCTTGAAAGTCTGTCTTGAGGTGTAACTAGTTTGAGTTTTAAGATTGAGTGAAGGTTGTTGAGTGAATTAATTGTGGTGGGTGTGGTTTCGAGCAAATGATTACTTTTGTGAGAAAAAGAGATTTGTAAAAGAGCAAGATTTTTGCTCTAGAATTGTAAGGGGTTTTAACCTTCACCCAAAGAAGATTAAATAGTGGAGTTGAACTCTCAAGGAGGATCTTGAGGAGAGGATATAGGCTTGAGATAGCTGAACCTCTATAAACCTTTGTGTTGATTTTTCTTCACCTTCCTTACTCTCCTTCTAATTTGTGCTTTTGCCTTTAATTTTTTATAAACCTAATTCACCCTCCCACTTGGGTTGCTTCAAGGGACAACAAGTGGTATCAGAGCTAAGTCTCCCTATCTTGAAGATATAATCATCTTGGAGTAAAGATCGAATGGCAACCCTCAATTCTCAAGAAGGTCAATCGGTTGTGAGACCACCTTTCTTTGATGGAAATGACTTTCTATATTGAAAAAATAGAATGTATTATTTCCTCAAATCGGAAGAAGTTGATTTGTGGGACATTGTAGAGAATGACACTTTCTTTCCCACAAGAGTGATAAATGGAAACCAAGAGCAAAAACTTAAGAGTGAATGGAGTGAACTAGAAAAGCAAAGAGTAGCCCTTAATGACAAAGCTATTCACATCTTGTTTTGTGCTCTTAGTAAAAGTGAGTACAACAAAGTATGCATGAAGTCTACCGCCAAAAAAATTTGGGATGCTTTGGTTGTCACTCATGAAGGTACCAACAAGTCAAGGAAAACAAGATGGAATCCCTCATCTACCAATATGAGTTGTTCAAGATGAAATCCGATGAAACTATTAATCAAATATATGATAGGTTCATTGAGATCATTGGAGGGATTAAATCTTTTGGGAAGATATTTACAAATGAGGAATTGGTGAAGAAATTTTTTAGATGTCTACCTAAGGAATGGCTACCAAAAGTAACCTCCCTAAAGGATGCTAAAGATTTGAGTTAGGTACAATTGGATGAACTTTTGGGAAACCTCATTAATTATGAGATGACTCTAAAGAGAGAGCAAGTGGAGAAACCTAGCAAAGTAAAAAAAAAATTGCTCTAAGAGTATCCTCCGAAGACACTAGTGAGGAGGAAGAAGAGATAAGTGAAGAAGAATTAGCCTTGGTAACTAGAAGGATAAGAAAGTTGCTTTTCCAAAACAAAAAGTTCATCCCAATGAAGAATTTTAGAAAAGAAAAAGGCGAATCAAGCAAAAAGGATGTAGTCATTTATTATGAGTGCAATAAGCCGGATCACTACAAAGTGGATTGTCCCAAGTTGAAGAAGTCTATCAAAAAGTTCAAGAAGAAGGCCTTCAAAGCAACATGGGATGAGTCAAGTGATACCAAAGAGGGGGACGTTGGTGATGAAGTTGCCAACATGTACTTCATGGCTCTAGAGAAAAGCTCCGATGAGGTAACTACTCTTGATGACACTACCTTGTATGATGATGTTGTTGAATTTTCTTATGATGAACTTGTTGGTGCTTTAAAATTGATGAATAATGAACTTGAAAAGAGTCATAAAAAAAAATAAAATTTTGAAATGTGAGTTAGCTAGCTTAAAAAGGGAAAGTGAGAACTCGCCTAAGGAATCTTTACCCTCAAATGATCCTTTACAAAAATCCTTAGATGAGCTCTCGTTAGAAAATAAAAATCTAAAAAATGAAATCCTTGAGTTTAAAAATTCTCTTTCAAAATTTTTAAAAGGTAAGGACAAACTTGATGAAATATTAGACTCTTAAAGGTCTCCTAGCATCAAATATGGCATTGGCTATAATAAATCAACTCAAGCAAACTCTTCTAAGACAGTTTTTGTTAAAGCTACTAACTTAAATAAACTTAAGGTGTCTAGCTCTAATGAAAATATACCTAAAGTTTCTAGTAGTAATGTGTCTATAAAGAATGTACCTATAAGGAATGCACCTATAAGAAATACACCTATAAGGAATGCACATGTACACCAATCCACTAGTTACAATACTCGTATAAGACACACACTTAGGCAACTTATATATAAAAGAAATAATCATTATAGAGCACACATTTCTAGTTCATGTAATCACCACTCTCATCATATCTCTTGCTCACATGCTCTTAATAAACAAGGGAAAAATTGCTACATGAGAACTCAAACACACTCATTCACCTATGGACCTAGAATAAGAAAGTTCAATGGTCATTGTCACTATTGTAGCAAGTTTGGTCATACCAACTATATGTGTGCTATTAGAGAATTACATCTTGGATATGGTAGCATATGGAAATTAGAAAATGAAATGACTAACCCCTAAAGACCCAAGTACATTTTGGTACCTAAAAGTGTTTGAATCATTTTTTTTTAGGTGTGCTTGAAATCCTAAAAAATTGAAAGCAAATAGTATCTAGATAGTGGATGTTCAAAGCACATGATCGAAAATTCAAGTCACTTCATCTCTCTTGAAAAGAAGGACGGTAGTGGACAAGCAACTTTTAGAGATAATGAAAAAGGCAAAATTGTTGGAATAGGTAAAGTCGGTAAGGAAAAATCTCCTATTCTTGATAAGGTTCTCTTAGTTGATGGTTTGAAGCATAATTTATTAAGCGTAAGTCAATTATGTGATAAAGGTTATAGAGTTATCTTTAAACCAAAATCATGTTTTGTCTCTAGAATGTCGGATAACAAAATATTATTTGTTGGTGAAAGAGTTGAAAATATCTATCTTATTGATTTACAAGCTATGACTAACCTAGATATGAAGTGCTTTGCTTCTATTAGTGATAACTCTTGGATTTGGCATAGAAGGCTTTTTCATATTAGCATGGATCTTCTCAAAAATTTGAGCAAAGATGAGCTAGTTGATGGCCTTCCAAAGATCAAATATGAAAAAGAAAAAGTGTGTGATCCATGTTAAATGGGTAAGCAAGTTAAAAATTCTTTTAAATCTATTAACAAAGTAATCACTTCTAGACCTTTACAACTTTTGCATATGGATTTATTTGGACCAACTAGAGTAGCTAGTCTTGGTGGCATGCATTATGGGTTTGTTATAATTGATTACTACTCTAGGTATACTTGGGATGTGTTCTTTGCTCATAAAAATGATTGTTTTGATGCCTTTAAAAGTCTTACAAAGAAAGTTCAAAATGAAAAGAGTTTTCAAATTTCTTCAATAAGAAGTGATCATAGTAGAGAATTTGAAAATGAAAAATTTGAAGTCTTTTATAATAAGTTAGGAATCACTCATAATTTTTCATCTCCTATGACTCCCCAACAAAATGGTGTTGTTGAAAGAAAAAATAAACTCTTTTAGATATGGGGAGGACTATGTTAAGAGAGTATAATCTACCTACCTATTTTTGGGCGGAAGCCATAAATACGACTTGTTATGTTTCAAATAAAGTTTTAATTATCTCTTAAATAAGACTCCTTATGAGCTATGGAATGGAAGAAAACCTAGAGTTAGTTATTTTAGAGTTTTTGGTTGTAAATGCTTCATATTAAACAACAAGGATAATTTAGGCAAATTTGACTCCAAAACCGATGAAGGTATCTTCTTAAGATACTCTACATCTAGTAAATCATATAGAGTGTTTAATAAAAGAACTTTGATAGTTGAAGAGTCAATGCATGTTTTTTTTTATGAATCTAATCTCTTTGCTCCTAGAAAGGAGATAGCTTGTAATGATGATCTTGTAAATAATCTTGATGAGTTGACCATTGAAGACCCTCAACCTCATGGAGATCAAAGTCAACCCAAAGAGGATTCAATAGAAGCAACGAAAGATGAGATTGGACTCCAAGAGCAACAAATGCAAATTACACAATGTCAAGGAGTCCAACATGACTTACCAAAGGATTGAACCTACAAGAAAGATCATCCCAAAGACCAAATAATTGGTGATGCATCACAAGGAGTAACAACTAGATCCTCTATTAGACATGTATGTAATAACATTGCATTCATATCTCATATAGAACCTAAATCTATAGATGAGGCTATTAGTGATGAGAGTTGGGTTTTTACTATGCAAGAAGAATTCAACCAATTTGAAAGGAACAAGGTTTGGACCTTAGTTACTAGACCTAAATATCACCCCACTATAGGCACCAAATGGGTGTTTAGAAATAAGCTTGATGAAGATGACAATATTATTAGAAACAAAGCTAAGTTGGTAGCTAAAGGCTATAACCAAGAGGAGGGCATAGACTATGATGAAACGTTTGCCCCCTAGTTAGATTAGAAACCATTAGAATATTGTTTGCATATGCATCCTATATGAAATTTAAACTCTTTCAAATGGATGTGAAAAGTGCTTTTTTAAATGGTTTTATTGAGGAGTAGGTTTATGTTGAGCAACCTCTGGGGTTTGAAAATCATGACTTTTCAAATCATGTTTTTAAATTGTCAAAAACCTTATATGGTTTAAAATAAGCTCCAAGAGCTTGGTATGAAAGACTAAGTAATTTTCTTTTGCAAAATGGTTTTTCAAAAGGCAAAGTAGATACAACACTCTTTGTCAAAAATCATGAAAATGACATCCTTGTAGTGCAAATATATGTTGATGATATCATATTGGTGCTACTAATGTGTGTTTGTGTGAAAAGTTTTCAAAAGTAATGAAAAGCGAGTTTGAGATGAGCATGATGGAAGAACTCAAATTCTTCCTTGGGCTTCAAATCAAAGAAGCCAAGGATGATATCTTCATCAACCAAGCCGAATACACAAAGGAGCTAATCAAGAGGTTTGGAATGGAAATAGCAAGCCTAGTAGAATTCCAATGAGCACAAACACCAAGCTTGACAAGGATGAAAAAGGTAAATCGATTGATGAAAAACTCTATAGAGGTATAATCGGAAGCCTTTTATACCTCACCGCATCTAGACCAGATATTATGTTTTCCGTATGTCTATGTGCACATTTTCAATCATGTCCTAAAGAGTCACATCTGCATGCCGTTAAACGCATTCTTAGATATTTAAATGGTTCATTGCATTTGGGGCTATGGTATCTTAGAAATACATCCTTCAGTTTATGTTCCTACTCAGATGCCGACTTTACCGGAAGCATCCTTGATAGGAAAAGTACATCAGGTACTTATCAACTTCTAGGATAATCTCTTATTTCTTAGTGTAGCAAGAAACAAAATTCAATTGCACTTTCAACCGTCGAAACCGAATATGTGGCGGCGGGTCTTTGTTGTAGTCAAATCATTTGGATTAAGCAACAATTGAGAGATTTTGAAGTATCTCTTGATCACATTCCTATTAAATGTGATAATACAAGTGCAATCAATCTAACCAAGAACCCTATTCAACATTCAAGAACCCCATGCAACATTCTAGAACTAAGCATATTGACATTAGATATCATTTCATTCGCGATCATGTGTTAAATGGTGATATTGTTCTTGAGTTTGTGGATACAAACAACCAATTAACTGATATTTTTACTAAACCTTTAAATGAAGAAAGATTTAACTTCATTAAAAAGGAATTGAGAATGTTAAATGGTGTTGTTTGTTGAGTATATGCTTTTAATCTTTTTCCTTCTTTTCTTTACTTGTTCTACTTGTCAAATGGTTTGATATCTTTTTGATTGCTTTAAAATGTAATTTCATCATGTTTTGACATACCCAAAATGAATTGTAATGAATTCAATGATTTAATTCCTTTTTTCAAAATACTTTTGAATTCTTTCTAAATTGTTTTTTATTTAATTTAATTTTTTTAATAATAATAATAAAAATAAATAAATAAAGGAGAGCCCAAAAATTCCAGATTCGGAGGCAAATTCTGCCCCCTAACCTTAAGTTTCAAGGGAAATATGAAAAGCGGGAATTTTTGTTTTTGTTTTTCTTCTCTTCTTTTTGGCCGCCTAAAATTGTCCAGTTTCAGCCGCCGAAACTGCACGTTTTTAAAAACCCCCGCGACAACTCATTATCTTCTTCATCTTCCTCACGCGATTCTCTCTCTCTCCTCGAAGCTCTCTTCATCTCCCTCTTCAAAACTGACTAATCTAAGCCATTTTTGTTGTAAAATTAGTTTAGATTTCAAAAAGATTTTATGGTCATTGAAGATTTTATGGTCGTTGGAGATTTCATGGTAATTAGAGATTTTATGGTCGTTGAAGATTTTATGGTAATTAAAGATTTTATGGTCATTAAATATTTTATTTATGAGATTTAAATATAATATTAAATATGACCGTTATGATTTTATTTCAAAATTCTTATAACCATATATAGCGGTCAAGTTTTCCACAATAAATAACCTTCGTCTTTACAAAGATATTCCCTCCCAATTTTCTTATTTATTCTTTCTTTTCTCTGTGTTATCTGCCGGATTATAAATCAGAGATAAATTCTTGTTGTCCTGATCCTGGGAAGTATATCCGAGAAGAAGTTGTTTAATCTTGGGGGATCACAAAATAAATCCTTAAGGACAGTGTTCAACACGACTCAGATTTCATTGTTTTACCCAATATTTCCAACAATTTTTTCCTCAAAAACCTCCATTGTTCTTCTTTTTCTTCACTCAAACGCCTAAAGACACCTTCTTTTCTTCTAAAAGGAACCCATTTGGAGCTTTTTAAGTTTGAGTATGTGAACTTTCTCTCTCTATTTTTTTTATGCTCTTTACTTTATTTTGTTTTGATTTGATTTTGTTTTTTAGCCCTTTAATCTGCGTAGGATTTTGTTTTTGATGAAATTTTTTATATGGGCAATATAAAATTTGTTGGGTAATTTTTTTTTTGTTTGTTGCTTTCTCTATATATACACATTTTTTTTATTTTATATATTTTTTTATGTTATGTTTGTTTTTGCTTTATAAATATTTTTTAATGCAAATTATGATGCAATCAAAACTTGATTTATTTTGGGATTATTTTTTATGCTAGTTATGGGTATGGTGCAATAATAAATATTTGGTTGTTATGTGGTATTGTATTGCTTATTGGTTGGCTTTTGTGGTATTGTGTTGCTTATGGATTAGCCCTTTCTTGTTTGTCATTTTTTTTTCATATGCCTCTCTAATTGTTGTCTGTTTAAGATTGCAAAGAAAACAAACAGCCCGTAGACACCCATATTTTAGAGGTCAGTCTAGTAGACAAGCCGAGGCTCCTAGGTCCCCCTCTGCAGACCCTCCTGCATCTCCACCCTTTGAGTTCCCCATAGTCAGAGAGGAGGATCCTACCTTTCAGCCATTCTCTCTCAGATTTGTTCATCCTGGGAGAACTATTCATACTAACACTGTTCAGTTATTTCGTTCTCATGGATTTCTACAGCCTTTTATTGTCCAGGGTTGGGAGCATTTTCTAATCACTCCCTCAGACACTCACCTTAGGATTGTTAGGAAGTTTTATGCAAACTTACACACCTTTACTCGTTACTCTCCCCCCCACCTGGTCAGTTTTGTTAATGGTCAGCGAGTTTATCTAACTCCTGATATCATTGCTCAGCACTTGGGTATCCGTAACTCTGGAGCTGTAGTATCCACTACCCATAAGTGGATCACTGGTGAGGTCTCTTCCTTTCACTAGACTCAGATTATTTCAGGAGACACCGAGCATGAGTAGCCATCTAGACTTATGACCTGTGACCTCACTACCTTTCCCAAGGTCGTCCATCATATTGTCACCTATGAGGTTCTCCCTCGAGCAAGTCACAGGACTGCTCTTTCCTATTTCGATATGTTTGTGGTGTCTTGCCTACTAGAGGGTTAAGCTCTAAACCTGCCACATATTATGATTCATACCATAGCAGACTCTTTTAGGCTGAGTAGAAGCTGTCTTCCTTTTGGTCGTTATCTTACCCTCATTCTCCGAGCTCTAGGGGTTGACCCGAACACCGAGTCTCCTTTACCCTTATATAGTGAGTATTCCCCCTATACTGAGGCTACTCTCCTCCACATGGGTCTAACTAAGAGAGGCAATGAGTTTTATAATTCTAGGAGAGATTTTGCAGCACGCAGAGCAACACGAGCATCATCGCAGACACACGATAGTTCTGATGATGAGGAGGAGTCAGATGATGTTTCTCCTGCTGATACAGAGCCTGAGCAGGCTCCTAGAGGAGATGCTAGTACAGGCAGGTCTACCGAGCAGGGTATATCTTCTCGGACTATATCTGATTTTTATGATGCCATGGGTCATCTAGAGCTGCAGGTTACTCACATGTCTGATCGCCAGACTCAGATGGAGCAGCAGTTAGTACGACTCACTGACCAGCAGCAGACCCTTATAGAGCAGCAGAGACAGATTTTGTACTTCCTTCAGCAGTCCTCTAGAGTGCCACCTCCTCAGCCTCCTCAGTGATATGTTATATTTTTTAGTTTTGTTTGTTTTGCTAGTATGCTCTTGTTATTTCCCTTTTAGTATTTTGGTACATTTGTTTTTTATGATGTCAAAAGGGGGAGATATGTACATTTTAGACGATATTTATGGATATTAGATGATGTTTATGGAGTACTTTGTTGATACCTTGATATTTATTTAACTCTTTTAAATTATGAATATTGTGTATGATTTTAGCTCTTCTTGAGATGCATGATTTTAGCTCTTCTTGAGATGCATTTTTTTAAGGCTCATTCATTCATATAGGATCCTTTGCATCTCATTGCATCGAGTTAAAATATCCCTTATGTGTCTTCTCAAATTTTAAATATGGCATAGAGTATTTTTAAAAGGGGGAGCACATTAAGGGGGAGTAATTCTTAAAATCCACATACTACACTTGCAATCATTTTATTATCATTCACCAATTGTTTGTCATCATCAAAAAGAGAGAGATTGTTGGACCTAAATATTTTAATCCTTGTTTTGATAATTAATAAATAATTGGTGTGTTACTAATTATCTTCAAAAGTGTTTGTTTGAGCTTGTAAGTCCCTTATTCAAATGAATGAAATCGCTTCAGTCTCAAAAGTGAAAAGTGTCTATTTTGGAAGCATAATACAAGAACGGGATAAGAAAGAAATTTTTTATTTATGCATTGTGAATTTCAATTAATTATTTGTGAGGGCTCAAGGTTTCTTTCAATTTTAAAAGTTTTTAAATATGGCCGAGTTTTAAGTAATTGACTTTGAAGGACCAAAATGAAATTTTTCAAAAGGAGTGATTTCAAAATTATTCTTTATCGAAATAAAAGATCTAAAAACATAGGTTACAAAAATTCAAACAGATTGAAAAATGAATTTTCATAGTCTAAGTTATGATTTTTCAAAGAATTTAATGAAACATTTTTGTGCTCCCTAAAGCCAATTTCGGCTTCCGAAAGTGAGGGACAGAAATGAAAGTCTCATATGTTCGGCCGAACATTGACTTTCGGCCGCCGAAAGTGAGCTTTCAATATGCCCCCTAAGTCAAAACTTTGGCTTTCGAAATTGAGGGACAAAGACGAAAGTCCCATATATTCGGCCGCCGAACATTGACTTTCGGCCGCCGAACGTGAGTTTTCAATATGCCTTCTAAGTCAAAGTTTCGGCTTTCAAAAGTGACGGACAAAAACGAAAGTCTCATATGTTCGGCCACCGAACACTAACTTTAGGCTGCCAAAAACCTTTTTTTAAGGATGATGTTCTTCACCTCAAATTGTTCGGCCGCCGAACTTTAACCTTAGACCGTTGAACCTGAATTTTTCTGAGCACTATATAACGGTTATTTCTGTACATAAACGACTCTATTTGCATTTAATGCATCCCCAACGGCCATAATTATGATAAAACTATAAATATAATGTGTTTTTGATCTGAAAAGATTACAACCACCATCTAAGCAAACACCTATTGAGATTAAAACATTTTTCACATACTCTCTCTCTCAAAATCTTGAGCTATTGCATTAATTTCTTGAAAGTCTGTCTTGAGGTGTAATTAGTTTGAGTTTTAAGATTGAATGAAGGTTGTTGAGTGAATTAATTGTGGTGAGTGTGATTTTGAGCAAATAATTACTCTTGTGAGAACAAGAGATTTGTAAAAGAGCGAGATTTTTACTCTAGAATTGTAAATGATTTTAATCTTCACATTCCTTACTTCCCTTCTAATTTGTGTTTTTGCCTTTAATTTTTTATAAACCCAATTCATCCTTTTGATTGCTTCAAGGACAACATTAATTATAATAAAAATTAACTAAAATAATTTACATATAAGTCTAATTTTAATATTTTAAACTCAAATCTAAAATTGTAATTGAATTAAAATTCAGAATAAAATTATATTCATTAAAAAATTTAAAATTTGAAGTTAAAATAAAAAATTTATTTAATTAAACTAAGTTTTTAATTTATAATTTAAATTTAAAATAAAAATAATGAAAATTTTATCGATTAATCTAATGAAGTTTAAATTTAAATAAAAAACTCACTTAATCAAATATAATTTAAATGTTAAAAATATTATCAATTAATTTAAAATTAAATAGAATATTAATATAATTAAATTAAAATTTTTTAAATAATGAAAATATTGTAATTATCAAATATTAATAGGAATGTTTTGGAAAATTCTATTATAACCCTTATTCCTAGTATGCTTATGGTTATGGTTCTGTATTGTAACTTAATCCTGCACCACTACCAATAGGCGATACTCAGAAATCAAGAATGCAAAAGCTTTATGAAAAAATATTTCTTTTTTTTTTTTTTATTATTGGAATAGGAACTAAAAGGAATGATCAAACAATAAACATATATTTCGATTGTATTTACTCTTATAATTATTAAACGCTATTGAACTGATTATTTTTTTTTAATGAAAATTAAAAATTGAAAAAGTAAAATATAATATTTTTTAAATTTTTTTAAATGCATTTATGATCAGATTAAATTTATAAATGCACTTATCATTAAATTAAATTTGTGAATTCAAACAACTAATTTTTATAAATTAAAAAAAATTAAAAATAAAAAAACTACTGAATTAATTTAATATTTTTATTTAATATCACCGTGATGTTAAAAAAAAAGTTTTGCAGGAAAGTTGACTAAAAATTTCTTATAAAAACACTAGAGCTCAGTTCATATAAGAATAGTTCTTTTCCTTTTTATTCATATTTGATTTGATTTATAAAATTTTTTTTTGGAAAAAAACATATAAACTTCAGTCTGTAATTTGGTTTAGGAACGAAACATCAATTGCACACCCCTAAATACAACATACTGAGTTAGGAACACGTGTTAAATTAAGCCACAAATATTTTAATTTACCATTACGAAAAACGACCTCGTTTGGCACTTAGTCGCAGTTTCCTTACGAAGGAATCAAAAGTTCAGAACTAGAGTGAGGTAAGGCAGATTTGATTTGAGGTTGAAGCAGAAATCCGAGACTCTCTACTTCTCGAGACTTCCGCCCCTAGCCGACGTACACAGATCCCGATCCCGGAGTTCTGCTTGGCCGGTGATCGGAGATTCACTGAAGTTAGTATAATGGGTTTAGGATTTGTAATTGGCGCATTTGGAGTCCTGATTCTCGCTCATGCAGCTGTTTCAACCATTCAGTGTAATCGAATACCCGATATCCTAGAAATCTAAAAGCAATGAACCATCCGATTTTGAAAATTTGGTGTTGCTATGTCTTTTAATTTTGATTGGCCTTGATGCAGATAAAGGTTTGCTGAAGATTATAGAGGAGGAGTTTTCAGGACCTCCAATGAATGTGAGTTTTTGTTCTTCTTTTTCCTTTTTCTCTTTTTTCCATATCGTGTACGTGTTCTATGATTTTCTTATTTTTAGTTAATGGGTGATGGATTTTGAGGATTTTTGCGTTTCCCCTCTTGATTTGGTTGCATTGCAGGTGTTAGGAGAGCTGCTTCTTGGTTTAATGTTCTGTATGTGGGCTGCTTTAACTGCACCGGGAAAGTTCCTATCCATCCATTCTCATTCTGAAGAGAATAGGTATTGGTGTATTTTTATATGCTTTCATTTTGTTAACTGGGATTTTTTTTTCCGTATATTTTAGATTGGATAATTTTACGCAATTCATTTGTCAGGTGTTCATTACTTGCTGTTCATGGTCTAACAGTAGAATTTTGATTATTGATACTATTGGCTGATAAGTTTGTGAACCATTCCTGTGAAAGGTTTCACTGACTCCTAATTATGTTGATAGTCGAGTAGGACTTGTTTTTTTTAGCATTCTTAAGTCGTGAATTCAAAATTAACCCAAAGAATGATGTGCTTAGTTTAGCTGAATACTTCGAATTTTGATTTAATGCTAAGAAATTCAGCCCCTTGTACAATATTCTTCAATGACGAACTTTGTGCATTGAAAAGGCAAAATGACAACCTTGGTTAAATCAAACTGGGGAATGCTGGATAGGTTCCAAAACAACTAGTTTGAATTAAGACTTAAGATGTTATTATTGTTGTCGTCGTTCTATTTGCTTGAAACAGCATTAAATTTCTAATAATAAATGTCTATGTAGGTTGCATGAGTTGGTAGATACATGGCATATCTAGATTGGTTTGCAGCTAACACCTATTTAAGATGTAGCTTGTAATTGAAGGATGAAACACATCCAAGATATTGCCATTTCTTGAACTTGTTAATCGCAAGGCTCATTGATTGTTCTTTCTTATCCTATAAACTCTGCTACTGCTTTCTACTTTGGTTGTGCTTGCGACATTTGTTTATAGAGGTTCCAACAAATTTATAGTATGAGATGTTCCAATACATTTTTTTTTTTTTTTGCATCATTCATCAGGTTGTGCCTCAGGTTCAATAGACTGTCATAGATACTAACACTCTATTTGAGACATGCAACATATGGTGTTTTCCCCCCCCTTTTTTTTGGGTGGGGGGTAAGGTTTCAAGGTTTTTCTTTAGTTTTTAAACCTTGAACCTTTATAATCTTTATTCTTTAGAACTGATGAAAGGTTTTAACGAGAAAAACTTATCAATCTATCAAATTTGGTGGATTGAAAATAGGTCTCATAGATCAAAGAGACTTACTTTAAAAAACCATATATAGTCTTGTAAACATCAAATCTAGGTTTTTAAACCTTAAAAAACCTCCTTTTACTTTAAAGGCCAAATAAAAATTTTATCATAATAGGGAAAAGAAGGGAACTAAATCTATTTAATCCTGCAAAATTCGAGGATTTTTGTCAATGATAAATGGCCTAGGACCATGACAATTTTAAGCAAAGCCTGTGTGTGTTTATTGCTACTGAATCCACAATGGGAAAACTTTTCACTGATAATGGAAAGATAGCCTGCATGTTTGAGAGTTGGTACTTGGTTCGTGAAGTGATGCTGATATTGCTGCGATTTTATAATAAGAATGCCTCTATTGACCCAAAAAATTTTGCCTATTCTTGACTCCAGGATAGTTTCTTTACCGGAGAGTATGGACTTCATTATTTTCAACCACCGTGGTAAAGCGTTTCCTCCTGGAATGGACATGAGACTGAATCATTGATGTCTACTCAATCTAATGATCGGGTGCTATTCAAGCAAAGCAAATTCTCTGACAAATTTAAAAATTGGAAAGAGCACAAACTAGTGCATGTGACAGCTCGGCTATTTGGCACTTAATATTAGTTATGTAATTAATTATTTAATTTTGTTTTGTGTATCCTATATTTTATCTTATTTGCCATCATTTGGTCATCTAACTTGAAGATTAATCTATCACGGGTTCTTTGATCATCACAGTGGGATGTTTTCGTGGATCCAGGCCTCCATTCTGAATCACTGAATCTGAATGAATAACTTAAAAGAGGATAAGATGCTAAACATCTATGCCCAATCTGATGCTTTCTTGACAGGATGTCGTATGACCAAATATGAGGATTTAGCACCCTCCTCCCTCTCTCCAATGTCTACTTAATTTCAACTACAATCATAAAACTACCAACTGGGTGGCTGCATCGTAGGGAAGATGCTATCTTATCATCTCCAAGTTAAGCAACTGTTTTCACATAACATCCTCAAGTTACTTAAACTTTAAAGAGATTAAAAGAAAAAAAAATCCTCCATAGTCCAGAATAGACATTCTCAATCCATTGTCATTTTTCCTAAATGCCTATTATCTAGAATCCCGACAATTTTATTGCAAAATTGCACAACCCCTTTAAACTGGGATTTAATGCATAGGATGAGAGTTTCTGATGCCCCACTTGCTATGTAGCATCCACCTGTGTGATCGCGCAATGCATGCGACAGAGGAAAACAAAAGCTTCTGACCTTACAATATCTTCACTCTCTGGAGCAAACTCTTCTTTTTTTTTTTTTCTCCCAACGCACAACAATGGAAGAAATATCTATAGAAAAATTGAGTGAACTAGCGACTAAATGAAAGGAAGACTAGGCATATGTATCTCGGAGAAAGTAGCATTTCCCATAATGGTTTATCAATGCAAAATATACAGAGTTTATCAGCTGAAGCTAAAAAATGTAAAAGAAATAGAATAACGGAAATGGAATCCTCACAAAGACGCATCTCTAACATACTTTCTATAGGTCAAGTGGGCCACTCTGCAGAAGGGATCTGAGGGATACAACTAATGAGGGAAAGGAAATCACAAGCACCACATTCAATGATACGGACCTGATTCACTTGAATCTTCCCATCGTCATCTATTTAAATCCAGAATCAAGTTTACATTACAAACAAGAAATATTCAGCTATCTAAAACAGCAATACCAAGCCTACAAAGTTTTGCTTGCAGGCATTTAGCTATTTTGCAAAACCTCCATTTCTCAAGCTATCAGAAGTAATGGGAGAACAATTTGGATGCAGTAAAATGATTGTCCTGTACCTCCCATGTGACACGACTACGCTCCAGAGGATCCTATCATAAAGTGCATAGGCAATGCACAGAAACCATGGAGGTGACTAGCAAACGCCATTTCCAAAAAAGGTTTATGGTATCATAATCACCATGTTTTATGCTTGTCGAAATAAAATGGCATTTGCAATCAATACTAACAAACTTCTGGCAAAATCCACATTTAAATGGAGGCAATTGAATGCCAATTTTCATGCTAGAAACAGGACATAGCAAAACTAATTCTTAGTCACTATTCTACTAGGCGTTCTACTGACTACTGAGTACATAAGAAATTAGTATGTTAGAAGTTTTTGCAATTTATGAAAGAAATACTACACACACACACAAAAAAAAACACATATAAAGCTATCACTTAAAATGGGTCTTTAAAAATTCCTCCTAAGTTAACTTCTATGGGTGATTATTTCTCTTATACTTGGAGGTATTGCTTTTTCTCCTTTAACCAATTCTGTTTGAAATTGTTTGCTTTATGAAACAGTGTAATGCTATTAAGTTGCATAAGCAGAATTGCGTCATGTCCTGAATATATAAACTTTATTGCATATCAAACACAGAAAAAAGGGAATAACAGCCAGAACCAGAGAGCACATTGCATTCATCCCACAATAAAGATGGGCACATTAAATGATGGAACAAAGCGGCTACAACTTTGCTGTCAAAGAATCAGAACCTTAAAATCAAGTACTCACATACCTCCAAAAATTGTTATTAGGATCAGGAGGGGCAAACAACAGAATGTCATAATATCCATGCAACGCCCCCCATAGCCCACTGTTACAGCCATTCTTGAATAAACAGGTCAGTCAATGAATTACTTTACAACTGGGTGAGTTCGTGTGGATTTTCCATAGAATGCCTAAGTATATACTCTGCTCTCCTCTTCTTATCATCCCTCTCCTCGTCTCGCCCTAACCAATGCCCTACCCTCCCTCCACCCTTTCTTGAAAGACTCAAATCCAAAGGTTCACCTAATAACTTCTTCCCAGTTTTAAATTTAAATATCACCGCAGGCCTCTTCTCAGGAAGCAACCTCCTCTCACGATCTTCACTCTCAGCAAGGTCACCTTCCTTTGCAGCTTCAATAGCAGGTGCAAATGCCTCCATCAAACAAGCATTGTTTTTTAGCTTGTCTGGCAACACAACAGCAGAAACATCCTTCTCCCCGGGTTTCAAAGGCGTGGAAAGAAATGGGTTAGACTCAGGTACTCCTAATTCCTTAACATTGTCATTATTGGCCTCTGATGAAGAAGCTTCTGCTGAGCCATTGCTCACCAACCTCTGCTGCAAACTCAACAAGGCTCTTTCCGCCTTTCTCCTCTGCCTTGCTTGCTCAATCTGTTCTGCACGAGGATCCACAACCCTCTCATTCCACATAGGAGTGCGGATATAGGTGTGAGGATCAGGAAAAGCAGGCAACCAAGGAGGAATATGCTTTCCAGGCGGTGTTTCACTCATGTTCAAAAAACTAGGAATTAATCTCTTATCTCTAACAACTGGAAAAGGTGGCACTGGTTGAGCAAAAGGGATCTCGTCAGTAGAACCCACAAATTCAATTATCTCTTTAATGGTACCCGAACTAACAACACAATTGCCACTACTTGATGCACCCGAAAACCCCCGAGGTGCACCCATATCTTCAAAACCTCGAACTATGTCAAACAAATTACATTGGGTTCTACCTGATAAATTAGCGTGAGTACTTGCAGTCTTGCCAAGGTCAAGGAGGTAACGAATTGCAACGTCAGTGAGAGCATCCAAAGCTGACTCTTTGAACCCATGAAACCCCAGGGTCTCGCATATTTGCGCCACTGCCATTCTCGAAACCGCGCGACCAAAGTCATCAGCTTTTTTGTCTTCCCTGTGTACCTCCATTGTTCATATTTGACCCCTCATGTCAAAGATAATCCATTAAACACCAACCTGTTGATACACAAGAAACACAAGAACCATCCACTAACAAGATTTTCCTCGGAAAACAATCAAATAAAAGAGGCAAGCTAGTTCTAGCAACCAATGGAGCGGCATCCAAAAATTAAAATAGTAAACGCAATTCAACAAAACCCAAATCAATTAGATCCTTGAAGAGGCAGAATATGAATTTGGGCAGTTAAATAATCACATAGGGTTTACCATAACCCTAAATGATGAGGAAATTTTCAGGGTTTAGAGTAGATGTAGAGTGATGCTAAGGAAAATATTTGGAGGGAAAATGAAAAGATTGAAAATCCTCGGGTCGGGTTGGGGTGGGAACTGAGCGGAGGATCGAGTCGAGAGAGAAGAGATATGGAGGTGAATCGAGATCATACCGGGGTTTTTTTTATAGAGCCAGTAAACTGGTTTCAGGAATAGTGAGAAAATTTGCAAATGCTTACTCGCTCGAGTATAGAAGCACACTCTACTCGCCAGTTCCAAATTCGATGGGCCTGAATCGTCTACCCGGGCAAGCAGAGTCAAAAGTTCAGTGGTTGCTAAGGCCCCGTTTGGCATGAAGGTCCAATTGTTTTTTAAAAAAATGTTTTTAGAAAAGTGGTGTTTTATTAATTTTAATTGAATTTTATCATTATTTAACTAGAATTTAGAATATATTTTAATGTTCCTATGATATTAATTTCATTTATAAAATTAAGAGTTAAATTAATTTAGTATCTCATAATATTACATAATTTATAAATTTATTTACAATTTTAATAATGATTTCCAATTAAAAAAAATGATTTATTAAATTATCTAATTAGCTGAACCAAATAGGTCCTAATTCGGCACTGGAGCACATCTGGTTATCGTTTTATTCCGTTCCGGGATAAGCAATTCTTGTTCCGCACAAGAATAGCAGTAGGAGAGAGAAACAATGATGAGCGGATAAAGCTGTTTAAGCTGATAAGCATGCAGTAGAACTGTGGAAGAAGCGATTGAAGGCATGGCCCTTGGAGCAGAGAAGGCGATAATGGAGAAGTACTCCCAGCCCTGCTGCATGGGGACCCAGACCGCTTTGTCAACATATGGATCGGTCGGCCGCTTTCTCTGTCCCCGCCTTTTTCAATCTCCATGCGGCAGCTCTGTAATCAGTTCAAGTGTTCATTTCCTTATCCCATTTCCCATTTCTAATTCTAGGGTACTTCAGTTTGTTACATTTGTTCTAAATTTTTGTTATAGGATTTGAATCTTCATCTATGGAGGATTTTCAATGATGATATTCTTAATTTTGACAGTTAAATGGTAGCTTTGTGTTGCTGCCTATGGTCTTTGAATTGAGTCTTTTTTATTTTTCACTTTAATTACACATTCAAGTGAGCTACTAAGTTAGAACATGAATTTCACACATCCTCCATCTGTGAGACATGATGGAGGCTTTGCTCGACTTTTAGCTGGTCAGCTTAGCTATCTTTGGGATGTAAGTGTGTGTCTATGTCCCCCCAAGTAGATAGACTGTTATATAACAATAATCATAATAGATATGTCTGCAGTTTATCTAAGCCAAAGTAAACTTGCGTAGCAAAGTAAACGTCCGCAAATAAATAATCAAATCATGCAAATAGTATTTGGACCTGAGCCTCTTGGCTCCACGGCCTAAACCTTAGCTAGCTTTAGCCTAAGGCCTCTCCTTTGGTTGCTTTAATTGAATTGGGATTGTGAAAGATTTAATTGACTTTTGCTTGATACTCCTGTTTTAGCATCACATCAACTGTATTCTCAATGGTATGCTTATTCTATGCGGCTTCTGCCTCCAAATTGGAAGCAATTGCTTCAGATACTATTTATGTATGGCATGCATTTAATTCATTTCAGCTACCTTACTGCCTTCTTCATCTTCTTATTTTTCTTTTGATAAGTATCACTTCCTTACCATGTTAAAAGGGAAGCTGCTATAATGATCAATGAAAGAATTGGATGATTCCTTTTGCTTTGGCATTAGAGATAAGTTTTGTTAGTTACTGCTTTTACCATTGCTATTAAGATCATTATTAGCCTTGTTATGGTAGTTTTATGACTATCACCATGATTGGTACTTGATTATATGGTATTGAAACTACCGTCTCAGTTAAAGAAGTTTATATATATATATATATATAATTTCAATGTTACTTGATGTTCTTCAATTTGGGTGCAGTTGGCATGTCCGGGCATTTCAATTTGAGCAATACCATTGGAAGAAAACAATGAAGAAGAACCAGCCATTGCAAATTTAAGGTGAATTAACCGTTCAGTTAATATAACTGCTGATAGTTTGTCTAGTTTATTTTTCTTATAATTGAATAACGTTGCCAATGTTAATGATCGAGTGAAATCTTACTTTGTCGCAGTGGAATGAGATGGACGAAGAAACTCGAGACTAGTATTATTTCAACAGGCCTTGCTACTTCCCGTAGCTTAATATTTAGCTTAATATTTCACAATCTTGATGGATTTTCGTGAACAAATGGGACCGGCAGAAATTACAGGCTTATCCTTACCATCTTTGTTAGTTCTGCTTTGTATTGTTCAAACACCTTCACTATTAGGTGAAATGCTTCCTGAGGTTCCTCATGATACCGTTGGATCTCTTAAGTGGTGTTTTGATGCATACTTAGTTCTGTAATAACTAGTATATAGCAAGAATGAAGCGAAATGGTTTACAAAGATGGCAAGTTAGTCTGAGCTTTATTAGGTTAGTACTATGGATGTGATAAGTCCCTGTAAGATCCTGTTAAAAGAATAATTGGTTTTTAGAAGGGGGGAGAAAAAGAGGTAACTAAAATAGCAGAAGGAGAAGCATTCAACCACCATTTTCCAGGCTGTCCTAACATTTTTACAAGAGATTTGTACTGAGAAGATGAGAGTTCTCCAGATTACCTGATCAGCAATTGAACCAGCATTGTACATGTTAAATTTGAAATTGACGGCAGCTGTGTGAGCCTCAAAGTTCATAGCACTGTGAGAATTCTCTGGGCTTTTTGCAAAATTAGAGTCGGGTGAATATAATTTTGCCGGATTTGGGGTCGGCTAAAACTTATTTGCCGATTTGGGGTTCGCCGGGTGAATATAATTTTGCCGGATTTGGGGTCGGTTAAAACTTATTTGCCGATTTGGGGTTCGCCTGCCACGTGGCAGGTGAAAAGAAGACCCGGCGCCTCTTTGACAAGCGCCAGGCCCGGCTGCTTTTTAAAGAGGCGCCTGACGCCTCTTTGACAAGTGCCAGGCCCGGCCGCTTTTCAAAGAGGCGCCTGGCGCCTCGGGAAGCTTATTTTTATTTTTTTTTAAATTGTGGTCTGGCGCCATTTAAAGTGGCGCCAGGCCACAATTTAGTTTTTTATTTTTAATTATTAATATATTATAATTAAATATTTATATTATATTAATTTAAAAATATTATATTTTTATAATAATAATTTTTTTATATAATTTTAATGTTGTAATATTTAATAGATTTTATTATTAATTTTTAAATAAAAAATTACTGATATTATATAATTTTAAAATTTAATTTTATTGTAATTAGATGTATAAAAATAATTTGATTGTGATTGAATGTATAAAAGTAATTTATCGTATAATATATATTTATATAGTGATAATTTTTTTTATTATTTTAATAAATTAATGTATTAATAATGTGATTAAATAGTTTAAGTAATCTTGTATACGTTTAATCACATGATAATATTATTTAATAACTCTCCAAAGTATTAAGACAAATTAAAAATAGTTATTATATTTTATAAAAATATTTTTAATATATAAGAGTTTAATAATACAAGACTGCACATAAAAAATATTTACAATATAATATTATTGTATATAAGATCACTTTATTAAATTTTTTGTAGTATATATTTATCCAATAATAAATTTTTTTATTATTTTAATAGATTAATACAGTAATTCTGTAATTAAATAGTACCGATAATTTTATATACATTTAATATTATTTTATAACTCTGCAAAGTACTAAAACCAGTTATAAATAGTTATTATATTTTATAAAAATATTTTTAATATATAAAATATTATAAAAGTTAATAATAAAGAAATGCACATAAAAATATTTAGAATTATAATATTAATCTACTATTAAATTTATACAAACTTATTTAATTGAATTAATTACTTAATTTATTTATTTTTTTAATAAATTATAAACAATTTATATAAAATATTTAAAATTATTATATTATCTTGCTATTAAAATATTTAATTAAATTTATTATTTTTAATAAATTATAAATAATTAGGTGATCACATATAACATTTAATCACAATATAATTTTATTCTATAATTTTAAATAACAGTTTAATAAAAAATAAATTTAATTTTTATAATTTTAAATATTCATATTAATTAGTTTATTTATTTATTTTTTATTAATTATTTAAATTACAGTATAACTTTATTTTATAATTTTAAAAGAAATGCAATAAAAAATAAATTTAATTTTTATAATTTTAAATATTCATATTAATTAATTAATTTTTTTATTAATTATTTAATTTAATACTCTTATATATATTTAATTATTAAATTGATATAATATAAATATTTAATTATAATATATTAATAATTAAAAATAAAAAATTAAATTATAACCTGACGCGATTTTTAATGGACGGGAGGCCACAATTGAAAAAAAAAGAAAAAAAAAAAACAAGCTTTTCCCGAGGTGTTTAGAAGCGGTCAGGTCTGGCGTCAGGTCTATTTTTCGCCTACCACGTGACAGCCGAACCCCAAATCATCAAATAAATTTTAACCGACCTCAAATCAAATCAATAAAATTATATTCACCCGACCCTAATTTTGCAAAAAAGCCCTTATTCTCTGCTCTTTCTACGTTCCTGTAATGAAAAATGAATTGGCAATTCAACTTTTACCACAATTCCCTATAAGAATTCAATGAACGCTTCGTCTTGGCCGAGCCTTTTGTATTCATCATTGTTCACTGTCTGCTCCTCCGTAATCTCATCGCCATTAATGCAAGTGTAGCGCACGTGCCTTTAAATTGCCTGGACCTTTATATTTGATAGTGCATTAATAATCTTATCCGGGAAGAGGGAATTCAATTTCAGTTATACGGTTCCACAGAAGGAAGCATGGCGTTTCTCCGTCTCCCTTCGTCTCATACTCTTAGAACCACCTTTCATCCTGGATTCACGGTACCTGTTAAGGCCTCGTCTCTTCGCTTCCGGCCAAACTTTCAAGTCCAAAATATAACCAAAATCAGCAATTGGGCTGTCGATGTTCGATCCAAATTTTTGAATTTGCTGCTTTCTGGGGCTCTCGCACTAGGTTTCTCTCTCTCAGGCAAGTGCAGTTTTGATTAATGCTTCGCTGGCGCTCTTTTGGGCGTCTGTTTTAAGATAATGTTGGCTTCGTTGGTAATTCATGTATATGATTGATTTTCTTGACGTTTCTTTCAAGTTATAAACATGGGTTCGCCTTCTACCTTACAATTGACTTATATTTTTGCTGTTGTGAATTAGATATTGAGATGAACATGAATTTTTTTTTCTCTGTAGAAGTTAATACTGCTTCTTTGCCAATTGTTAGATGATGGCTATTGGTAATAAAAGAGAAGAAAGAGGAGTCAATTTTCAATAGCTGTTGTATTTGATACGATGATTAATTGATTATCATGATACCTCTTTCTTTTGAGTTGTAATATTCTTTCCTTTTGACTTGTAATATTCTTCTTTTCTTTTTCTGCTTTTGGATGAGGAGACAAACTTAACATGGATGATGCTGTAGGGGTTGAATTTGCTGAGGCAAAAGTTGGGGTTAACAAGCCAGAATTGCTTCCTAAAGAGTTTACTACTGTTATAGATGTGGCTGGGTTCCTTTCTGATGGACAGGTGCTGTTTTGTTTTATTTTATTTTTACTTTATTTTATTGAGGAAGGGATGGCCATTGCCATTTTTGTTATAGATATTGTTAGGTGGAGGTTTTTCTTTTTTCTGTGCGCATTTACTTCTAGAAAACTGATGGAAATATGGTTACTAGTTGCTATGTCAAGCATTCCAATTTCTGAACTTTTGTTGTTTAACCGGCATATGGTTCTGTTTGACTAAAATCTGTTCAGTTGGATATAGGATATTCAAGTCTCAGATAAATGGTCCTCTCTTTCTTCTCTTTCTTCTCCTCCTGTTAAGTGGCAGAATGCCCCACTTGCATTAGCTCTCTCCTTGTTGATACTATACTATGATTTCATTTGTGCTCAAATATTTTTATCAAGTTCCCCATCCACAAAAATCCAAGCTTCTAACTGTATGAGTTTTTTTTCAATCCAACATTGTTGTTTAAATGTCATTTATATGGATATTAATAATTGAATTTGTCTATAACATCAAAGTTAGGATTCTAAAGCATTTCAACTTCTGTACAGATTCCATGTCTTTCAAATTTCAAGTTCTTTGGTAAATGAGTATGTGAGGTTGATTCAAGTTTTCTAATTATGAAGAAAAAAAAATCCTTCTTTTCTATTTCCAAAAAAGGTGGCAAGATACTTTTTAAGTTTTCTATTCTCCAGGTGTTATTTGTGGCCATAGTTAAGATGCCTTCAAGGCCTCGTTGACTACCACCTTAAGGAACAATCTATCTTCTTTTGTTCTGAGAAACTAAAGAAGACTTACAAGAGAATCAAGCCCCATGTGATTTCATATTTGGGTAAACAAAAACCTGGGCACCAAAACTTTATTCCTGAAGCAGCCAATGACCTGTATGGCCTACTGGGACTTGCTTCTTCACCGAATATGAAAGATCCTGCTTTTGGAACATATTACACTGTAAAGATATTGATAGTTAATTTAAGTCAATTATATTTGCATTGTGAAAACTCCTACTATCTGCCAACAGAAGCATTAGGAGCTATTAACGAAGTGTTACATGCAAGTAACAGCCTGTAGGCTGCCAGAAGCCAGATGAATTTAAAAGTAATATTATGCTTAAAAACAATTGATAAGCAGGTTACATATTATGCAATTAATTTGCAGGAGAAGAGACTTGTGCAGGAGATTTCAGACATTGAGAAGGATACTGGATTCAAATTAAGAGTTTTAGCTCAAAATTACCCTGAAACACCAGGTATTCTCTTTATCTCGTGTGCTCTTCAAATGTGCTTTCAACACTATATACCCCTGATTTTGAAGGAACTATGTTGGGTAAATACTCCTTTTATTTTTCCAGGGTTGGCAATTAGAGATTTTTGGCAAGTGGATGATAGGACCATTGTCTTCGTTGCAGACCCTACCTTTGGTAAAATCACTGGAAGTTTCTGATGCATCATTTTCTCTTGAGGTTATCAGCCATTGATGTTATTGACTATTGGACTTTCTTGGCTAGGAAATATATTAAACTTCAATGTTGGGGCTTCCGTTGATCTAGACATTCCACGTAGCTTCTGGAGTCGTCTGGCTGGGAAATATGGGAACATGTTTTATTGGAAGGAGAAGGTGAAGTTACAATGTTGCCTGGATAGTTTTAAAGTTGTCTTCGTTGTGCTCTTAATTTCATAGTAGGAAGAAATTTGATATTAATTTATCTCAATCAGGGGGAGGATGCATCTGTTGAAGCTGCTGTGATGGCAATATCCAGTTGCCTGAGAGAACCTGTAGGCCCAAATAATTGCTCCGAGGTAAACTAACTATGGGTCTAACGAGCAAGATTCTTTTTTGTTCATGCTGTGTAACAATTTGTTAGCATTGTATAATACTCTCAAGTGTTGTATATACGAGATGGAATTTTATGTAAACATCAAGCACAAAGCAGTGAACAATTGTGGATGTTTGTGGAAGTAACTAGAAATTAACACAATGTATAGTGTCTTAAGATTACAAGTATCATTGTCAAAATAGAAAATAGGCCTAACTGTTCTTCTGTCTGTTGAGTGAGAGGCAGCGAAAAGACCATTTAAAAATCAAATACTCTCTTCTTTTGCTATGTACACTTATAAGCCACATCTTAGATCAGCTCTACTTACACGATTGCATGCATGTAAATTGCAATAAACTTTCTTTATTGTAAATTACTGAACTTTCTAGAGACATGCTCATACATTGACATTTGCATGAACTCTCATACATGGTAAATGCTTTAGTGTTCTACTAATGTGAAAGATCTGGAGAACAATTTAGTAATGACATTGTACTCTTGAGGTTAGTATTGCATCCCAATAGCTAATTGTATCTGTTTCTACTGTGCTTGATTCTCTTTTTATGCACGCTACTGATGAACCGCATTCCACAATGCTTTGCTGTTTATGAAATGCAACAAACAACCCAATCAACTGAGCTTTAGTCCTGAACTAGTTGGAGGATCATTTTCTTTGTCAAACAAATATTTATTATTCTCAAATTAGACACTAACAAATACTTGAGTAACAAAAGAATATATGGTTAGAGTCATGTCTCTGCTCTAGTAAAGTAAAGAACTGCTGTCTTGGAGAAGCAGCTCGATACAGTGGTAACGTAACTGCTTTAGTGTATCCTACCTCTCAAAACTCATTCTTCTCTTTCTCCCTTCACCTAGGATCATCTGTAGTTCTTCAGGTTGACAAGGGACTGCTAGAACTCCCTTCTGCTGGAATCCATATTCCTCTTCAGCTTGCTCCAGTAACTTCATGAATGCTGGATTAGTAAGATGGTCCAACTCCATAATAAACCTCTTTGGTTCTCCACCTTTCACTGCAATTACTGCAAAATGCCCTTGCTTCACATCTTCTGGAACCATTTTTTCAGCCTCTATCTCTTCCTTTAACTTGTTGGCCTTTAGACTAGTTCCCTTAGATGCCGAGAGCATGAGAACCCATTGTATCTTTCTAATGAAAAGCTTGAGCTTCATTTGAGATCATAAAAATGTGATCAGCACTTAGCGTATAATCTGCAAAATTATTGTTTTCTTTCTTCTTTTTCTTGTTGAATTTGGAGAGCCTAGAAGGACTTATATGGTAGCTATAGATGGTCAACAAATTGGAAACACTGCTGAAATTTCTGAAAGAAAGCATGGGACCATTTCATATGGTCACAACCATATATCATTTAATTCAATATTTGATTATTCATCTTCCATGCTTCTTCTGCAGATGGTGGGGTCTTGAAAACACGGTTTACGCTCTGTTTTTACAAGACATCTCCCTATCCAATAATCTTTTAGACTGTTTTAGAAGCCTGAAATCTACATTTTTTAACTAGGATGTCGACCTTATTTGCATTGTCGACTAATGATAACCAGATGAAGAGGCAAATATTAAACAACTCAACTTATTTATTGAGTTGGGGTTAAAGGAAAGAACCCAAATAGCATAATATATGGAAATACTAAGCTTTGTTTGGTTGAGATAATTCAGGAATTTCATATTTATGGAAAATATTAAAGTTTTGCTTGTTTGGTAACCATTTTTCCTTGATTTGGCTTTAACATAAGTTATTTCTTCTAATTTAATTAAATTTGAAATATTTCCTAATTTAATTAAATTTGAGCTCATTTTCTAGAGAATTTGTTTTATGGAGTAGGTTAATTTGAATCAAATAAGGCTAAAAATATTGATTACATTAGATAAATAAAGAATACCATTTTAGGCTCCATGCTTTAATGCCACATTAGAATTCTTGGGCCATCTGAAAACTAGGCTGTTTTTGCTTTGATGATCTTGATGAACAAGGTAATAATTAGTCCTTATCTTCTTCCTTTTCATTTTAAGAATAGTTGTGACTGATAAAAACGACCGACGAAACATTATGCTGACCCATGAAAGTTTCTATCGTGTCAGCTCTAGTAGACTAGGGCAAGGTCTGAGTTAGGTTCGAAACTGATTAACTGTTTATGGGCCTGAATCAAACCATCTTGGTGAGGGCTGATTCTGGTCCCTCTCCTAGAACTAGACCAGTTGAAACTGGTGATTCAGTCTAGCATGAACTTTTCTTCCAAAATTTTTTTTTTAGAAAAAAAGTCAGCTGTTGGATTGAACCAAATCCAAATCTAATTGTAACCTTTGTCAAATTGGACCATTTGAACCAGAATCGATTCTGAATCAACTCTATATGATCCTATTCAACACTTTCCAATCTGGATTGAACCAAATCCAAATCAAATTGTAACCTTCTTCAAATTGGATTCAAACCAGAGTCGATTCTGAATCAACTCTACATGATCCTACTCAACACTTTCCAAGGAACAACTCAGAACTTTCAGTTTCAAAGTAGAATAAGTTTGAAATTGGACCGTGGCAGTTGTCTAGGCTCTAGCATTTAATACATTGAAAATTTCAGACCCACTCTGCTTCTTAATATTAGCATACAAGTGAAATGTCCTGGTATTATTGGCTTCCCATTTTCTCCATTGTCACAAATTTGAATAGTAGCAAAATGGTCACACTCACAACTTTTCACTTCACTGCAAGTTGAGATTGTGGGGCCTTCTTAAAACAACACAACAAACAAGAAGCCATGAATCTTGTCAATAAACCTCGGAGGGAAATAGGCAACCTGAACCCAAGATAATTTTGGTACAATTGAAACCACAGGAGTGAATATGGACTTGGGAAATGATTACAAAATGTGGCATAACTTGGATCAGTGTTTGTTTCATTGAATTGTGATATCATGTCAATGTATGGCTAGTGTTCTTTGTTCATTGAATTGTTTATTTCATCTCAAAAGTGTGGGACTGGAATTGGGATCCCATGTGTGAATGATTATGTAATGAAGATATATTGTGGTGGGGCTCTCTGGGGTGGTTTCTGTGAACATTTGGAAGTTTCATGGACGTTTCACCTCTCATCTTGTAAGGACATGTCCTCTTAGGTACCTCTTTGATTCCGTACAAAAAAAGATAAGGTTACGAGTCTCGACAGCCTTGCTGTTCTTGTTCTGACTAGTCCCTCACTCTTAGTTGTCTCTTGTGGGCGGTGTTGTCCTATGTGGCTAAGGTATTATTACGATTAAAGTTAATTATACAAGGCTAAAAATACCAAATTGCATAACTTTTTCTGCTTAAATTTATCTTTAAATTATTATTAAAATATAAAATAAAATCATCATTTTATGAGAATTTAAAAATATAAATTACACTGTTTGATTTTTTAATAATAATTTTTTTAAAAAATTGAATTTAAAAATGAAATTTGACATTTTTTTTTACCGTAGTAATATAATTCATGAGCAATCTTGGCCTTTTTGCCATATTATGACTTACCTAGTAGTGCCAAGTTCAAGTCCTCCAACCTCTTAAATTTCGTTGGATTCACAATATTTCATGTTTGAATCATTTTGGATAGATATTCTTTTTGATCGGATTTAAATCAGGCTGTTAGATTATGGTGAGACGATTTAGATTCAATTTGTAGAGTTAAAATATTAAATTTTCAGAAAGTTATTTTTATTTAAATTAATCAAGTTGTATTCAAATGGCAGTTTTGGATGGATTTTCAAATTTGAATTTATGTCTTTATTTTATTGGTCATTTTGAATAATATTTTTTAAATATTAATATTTTTATTAATTTTTAAAATTGTTATCGAACAAATCCTACAACTATAGACTAACAGTGATTCACAACGATACAATTTCACTTCTCTTCACGGCACGACCGAAGAAAGAGCTTCACTTGGTGGGCCTTCCTATACTAACAAATGCCTCCTCTCTTTTTCTCTAAATCTACAACCAAAAAACAATAGGAAAGACAGGATTTGGACCTGTGTAGAAAAACTTCAAGAGATGTATAGTATATCTGTGTTTCGTCTGATTCTAAGGAGCTTCAATCCAATCAATAAATTTGATTTAAGGTACCCAATTGAATAGTAATTGCTACTAAAATACTTGTAATGAGAGTATGAAAGAACAACGTGGCTTTGGTTGAGCGATAGATGTTGAAGAGAACATCGTGTATTAACGATTGTGAAATAACACAGAATGTGGATTAATAGGTTTGATGAAGAAATGCGATGAATATGCATTCAGATCACTGTGGGATCACATGATGAACAAATCATAGAATGAAAGGTGGGGCCTACTCATTTAATTTCACCCACTCAACTTGAAAGAACCCTGTTCCTTTCCCTGCCTACCACTCTTTGATTGGATAAGGTCACTTGTCTTTGCTCCACTCCAAACCCAATTCCATTCATCCAGTTTCCACCCAGAAACACAGCTCAAAGTCGTGAATAACAACAATAACAATTATATTTTAATAAAAAACTAATTATGCATCATATGGGCAACATGTTATAACTAATAAGCTTTGATTCAATGATTTTGAGTTACTAAAGCTTGATACTTGTTAATCTTCATGATTCCATTATCACTGAATCAAAAATAAAATCAGTTGTTCCTGTTGTTTCTTCATGTCAATGAAAATGCAGAAATTTATATGCTTATAAATTCCAGCAGATCTTCACAAAACTCCCTTCTACTAGTATGATAAGTTTAGGACATTCATGATCATCAAAAATAGGTAGCCAAACTGCGAAACTACGAAAACCACCAGTTCACCAACCATAGTAGGAGGAGGAGAAACATGGAATAACCTGAAAAGAAAAGCAAAGGTATCAAGAAACGATCAGCAGGTTTTCAATCCAAGGGCACTTCACAGCTCATCCTGTTGACAAGGAATTGCAAAAGCTCCTCTATGGGAGATCCAAATTCTTCCTCAGTTGCTTTAACAACCACAAGAACTCAAGATTATTAAGAAAACCCAATTCAATTATGACAACTTATGTTTCCCAACCTTGTGTTGCAAGTTGCAACCACCACACGTTGCTTCAACACCTCCCACACTTTCATCAAATTTTTAACCTTACCCAGTTTGCAGCGACTTGCAGAAGGTTTGAAATTTTTTGAAAGAATCAGACATATATGACAAGTAACATCTAACGCAAAGATGGGATCAAGATTCTGGAAATAATGATGGGTCGGAGTGCCATTGTATTTGAAGCTTCCTGAATCTTTATATTCGATTGCTTCCCCTTTATTGTTTGAGTTTATTTGAATCTTTGACATCCTGTATTTTGCTACCTGCACCAAGGCAGTGTACTTCACACTTTATACTGGTAAGACAAAGAACCCAATAATGAAAGATGTACACATCTTTCAGCAATTTGTAACTGTTCAATGTTCATCCATTAATCCAGAAGAGTAAATATGCCATCCATTTACTAATTGCTGGACTTGCCCTAGGTCCTAGCTAACACAATAGTGATTTTAAAAAAAGGAGAGGGAGAGAAAGAAAGAACACACTCAATTACATAAGAGATTTTTCTATTTCTCTGCTTTGCAGATAAACTATTAATTCTACTATTTGTCGTCAAGGAGCGAAGGGACTCCATGAAAATTCTACTGTTAATCCAGTTGATTTCAATTAAGACCATTACTCCACTAGAGAAAGCACAATTCTACAATGTATATGTATACGAAAAATCCTAAGAAAACATAAATAAAGTTCGAAAGCTTACACAAGAACAGCTAGCAATAGCACATTGCAGTAAGCTAGCTTCCATTAGAAGGCTTAAAGGTGAAAACTGAAGAAAGAGAAGCTAAAGAATGTCTCTTTAGAAAATTAGTCAGGAAATAAGTACTTGCTGATGAGCTAAAATACGTCAAGGTCACACCATATGCTTCTTCTTTCAAGCTCTATATCTAGAAGCTGAATACGCTGAAACTGGAAGTAGATAAACAGCTCTTCATTTGCTATGCCCCATACCTAGCATTTGTCATCTCGCCTTCAACCCACTTAGCAAGAAGAGCTAGAATGTGTAAAACATACCCCAGGAAGAGTGTCAAGTAGTAAACTGGTAATGGAATACAGGTTCAGCAACAACAATTAATACTATGAACTGAAAAGGTAGAACAATATGCCTTCTGTGTTCAGGCCAAGCATGTGACTGCATTAGCTTATCATCTATATATCTTTTGCTGTAGGCACATGATGCAATTGCTCAGCAACCACTTATACAGTGAACAACTCAAAGTTCTAGGTTGTCATAAAGTGTGAAGGGGAAAAAAGAACAACTACACAACTGTAGCCGATGATAAAATTTAGTACCACAGCTTTGCCGCTGCATAGACAAATAGTACCCAGCAGTTATATCACACTAGATTTTTATATACTAATCAAGTATAAAATTTAAGCTCTAGAAGCTATGGCACATACTGAAATTGCATTTTGTGGCCATTGCCATTTTCCTTTTTCCAATTTCAAATAATCATCTGAAGATAAACCCACAAGTGAGAGAAATCATTTTCACTTGATCAAACACAAGTCCCCTTCGGCCAGCTCCAGCAGCTTTACAAAACAAACCTTTTACACTGCATGAACTAGTAAAATGTACCCCCTAAACATCTGATGGAAGCTTCTCAGATGATAAACCCAAGTCATCATAATCATGAACACCATACAGGGAGCGGAAACATAATTCAAACGTGGCTGGCACTTATCATTACCCCATCTTCAAAATCCCTTAACCTTAAAACTTAATATGCTTAGTTTAAAAGTTTTGCTTGTATGAATTCACCATGCAAAATGAAATTTGAGCATATATGGTGGAGATCCTAAAGAAGGAAAGACGCAACCAAATCACAGAAAGTGCACGGGCATATGAATGAGTAAATTGCAATTAATGAACTCTAATGTATCACTCTCAATATTTCTTCTTTAGCTCAGTTGTTCACGGTTTACAACATGTAAAATATAATCTTTGATAACTTATAAAACTATAAAAAAAATTCGTTCACAAGACGGATGAGATGGGAATGACAAAGCCTGCACAATCCCATGACTAAAGATCACATGCATTTGGCCTTCCTTCTCTTCCTACTCATGGTCTAACACATACCTACAAGATTTTAAGCAATCTGAAAGCCTAATCTTGGCTATCAACTATGATGCATGATTATGCTATAATACTCGCTTTAGCAATTAGCACCACTCCTAATGCATGGCAATACCAGACAATTCAAAAGTTGATGGAAGTCCAAATGTGACAAGCATCTTATTTTTCCTAAATAATTTCCACCAAAATGTAGGTGGATTTCATTAAGATAAATTAGTTTGATTTGAAGTACTGGCTTAGACAATAACATCATTTCTACTCATTGAGACGCCAAAAACACTCATACAACAAAGGTTGGAAAATTAGAAATTAAAAATCGAATGTCCATGAACTCGAAAAGCAGTTCTGCAATTCATATTATTAAATAAGGTGACAAGTGATTCAACATTCAGAACTACATCAATAACATATAAATCCTCCTAATGTCCGATACACGATTTAAAACTAAAATTCATGCAGGGAAAGATGTGTACGTACTAAAATAGGAATCCATTAAGCATATTCACATGATTGATCAAACCGTTGGTTTACGCTGGAACCCACTTCCAGGTTCATCATCGCAAGGAAACACCTGGAAGCCAGTAACCACAGCATCAGGTGGACCACGGCGGCACCTCTGCTCCATCTCCTGCACCTTATCAGCATCCCCAGAGAATAGTGCCTCGACAGAACCATCCCTCCTATTCCTAACCCAGCCTTTCAACCCCAATTGGGTTGCATTGTCCACTGTCCAGTTCCTATAGAATACTCCTTGCACCCTCCCCTTGATCACGGCCCTCACCTACACATCCAAAACCAATAACCCATTACTCCAAATGATCAAGCAACACATCAAATGAATTCATTGAACAAAAAAAAAAAAATCAAAACCCATCATTGGGAAATTTATAGCATACAATAGCAACATACCGTTTTTGTGGAGGAGGAAGACTGAGGTGGGTCAGAATTGGCTTGAGTGGTCATGGACAAAGGAGATCGAAGATGAGGAAAACGAGGTCGGAACAAAGTGCAAAGAGAAAAAGAAGAAAGAAGAGAAGTAGAGCAAACCGAAATAGAAGAACAAAGAGAATAAGAGCGATGATAAGCGAGAATGGCGAGTCTAGCACGAAGACCAGCATTGTTGGGTATGTGGGAATTGATCCATTTTTGTCGAAGGTTCGCGCGAGATATGGGGAATCTAGTGGTGGTTCCAAGGTGGGTGCGTAATCGTAAAGCCACTGGTGATGGCTTCGCCGATGCCATTCGATCTTGTTGATTAAATTCCGATGATTTTATAGGTTGATTTGTTTAAGAATCTGATTCTGACGTTTTCCTCAGTGGGCCTCCAGATGATTCTTCATGTGAGAAGAACATTGCAGAAGTGTTTTTTATTTTTTTTGGGATATTGTTGAATTTTAAAAACAATAAAAGGATAATAAGTCTGTTTGGGAATGAAAGAATCGGAGGAAAGAAAGGAATGAAAGAAAATACCAAAAGATTACTTCATTATTTTTGAGAAAATTATTTTTGTTTTTTAATATATTTAAGTTTTCATAGTTTTATAAAATTTGATGATGAAATAATAATTTATTCTAAAAACTATCAATATATTTTTATCTTTTTAAATAAAACTAAAAATAGAAGAAATTGTGCTCATAAATTTAATTCGATAATAAATATATCTGAATAAATATGAAAGGTTTTAAATTTTATTCAATAATTTTTTATTTTAATTTAGAAAAAATAAAAAAACCAAATATATTACAATTTAACAATAATTTTATTTATTTTTCTAAAACATAAAAATTTAGATATCAATTATGAGAGGAAAACAAAATGATGGAATCCTTCTTTTTTATTTTCCTCAAACTTAATTTTATTGCCTTTTTCAAATTATAAAAATTTGAATTAGATGGCCCAAAATAAATTTTTATTCTTTTTTCTTCATATTTTCCAAATAAATAAATAAAGTTATATTTTCTTTTCGTATTTTTCACCTATTAATCTTATTTTATATTCTCCCAAACAAATACGAAATGGGTCGACATTTAAAAAAAAAAAAAACAAAAGGCCAATGGGCCCTTGGCAAATCTACCTAGGAACGGACTCTTAATTTCGTTTCTAATTTCGGTGATTTTAGATTTTGTTCCAAGCTCCATATAGATTTGGGCTTGAAGACGTGTCAACGCTATTATTAATTCAACATGCTCAGTAATTTTAAAATAATTTTTAATTCAAGCTCAATAATAATCTATTTTTCATATAATTTTTTATCCGTATAAAATAAAATAAATCTTTTAAAAAATAGTGGGTCTAAAAGTGGTATAGTTAAGACAGTAAATTTAAAAAGTTATATTATAATTAATTAGATCATTAATTTCTGATGATGATCGATTTCTTACATTTTAGAACGAAATCGTATTCTGGAAAAAGATATAATTTTAAAATTTATTAGACCATTCTCAAATAAATCGGCCTAAATATTATTTGCTCAATCTGGTAGCGTGAGTAGACCGAATCGATCACGCGCGCAAACCTACTCGAAAATAGCCTAACCCAATGACATGATAAGGAGTAAGAAAGCAAGTTCAATTATCTCGCAGCTCTATCAGTATGCATACCGAAAAAATTAAATAGTCATTTGACAGAGAGAAACATATTGACACATACATAGAAATCTGAATGATAAAAAAAATATCATAGTAGCAAAGTCAATTATGCGTTATTAAAAGATAAAAGAAAATTGAATAAAGGGAGAGAAGGTAATCTACCCAAAAGAGTTTTTAAACACGGTGATCTACTCAAAAAATAGTTTTTAGACACACTCTGTAACCTTATTTTCTTTTAATTTCATAACATCAATCTCTATAACCCTATTTTCTTTTAATCTCATAACATCAATTCCCATAACCTTTTCATTTAATTTTTTAATCACACGAAAATTTTTTTCCCAAATTTTATTTAATTTTATAAATGCCGCTTTCATTTATAGACATTAATAATTTATTTTTATGGTGTAATTATTATAAACTTTATTTATATGAAAATGAAATAAAATATTTATATGTTTTACCAAGATAAATATTTTATTTTTACATTAAGTTGAATTTATTTTATATGTACTTCTATTTTTATATTTTACATCAAATTTTTTATTTTCAAAACAAATACCGTCTTATTATATAGATTTTAATTAATTTTGTACAAAAATTTTAATGTCACTTTTGATTCAATGGTTAACAAACTTGTTTTCATTTCATAAGCAATTTATATCAGATACATTTTTTTTTTTAAATGGGGAGTGGGGGATTGAACCTGAGATCTCTCAGATTTACTCAGATGCACTTATCACCGGACTATAATTTTATTTTATTTTACATAATTTTGTCTTAAATAAAATTACACTATGCATTAAATACTTCAACGACATTTCACATTTAAGTATATATAAATTTTATAACGATGAAACAAGATTTCATATTTTTGTATAGTATATAAATCTTAAATGTTATATTGTATCTTAATGTATTTTTATCTTTTTTTCGAAATTTATTTATTTGCAAAAAATAGTATATATTTTAAAAATATTTTTTGTAAAAATTATTTTATGTGAAAAAAACATTTTTTTAAAATATTGTTTAAAAAATATTTTTTAATAAAATAATTTATTTTATATTATTTCATTTGAATTTAATAAATAAAATATATTAATAAATTTATATATAAATATTTTAATAATTTTTTCAAAATTAAAAATTATTTAAAAAAAAATAGAAAGTCATTTTCATTATAATAATTTAATTTTTTTAATTAAAAAATATTTTATGTTGATTAAATTTTTTAAATATTTAAAATAAAAATATTTTTTTATAAAATATTTTCGTAAAATAGAATCTTAATTAATATCTTTTTATTCTTATTCATTATATAATTATAATTAATTAATAATCCTAATGTAATAGTTTATCTTTGCCATGTAAGGCTGATATATACATATACTAACATTTGACTCCATGTTACTAAAGGATTTAATTACAACAAACAGGAAAATTGCTCAGATGAAAATAAATTCAATAAATTGAAATTCATTTGATGGCCATTTGCCATAGATACTCAGGGATATTATTGTGCCCACATTGAAAAGCCTACCTATAACCCTATTAAAATTCAATACCAGGCTTGTCCCCGGTATGCAATTCAAGACTCGCTCGAATGGGTCGGACAAGGCAGAGTTCAAATCTATATGTAAGAGGTTCAGTCCAATCGACTTGATAAATCCGCGGGGCACCAAACCTCTGGACATCTGGGATCATATCTACATGGCGCCGGAGACGATTAAATGGCAGTCTGACAACGGAAAAAGACACAGTACGTTTGTATATACGGCTCAGCATGACAATGACAGGACATACAGATGTAAGACGACAATTACACATCACTAAAAGACAAAAGAGAAAATAATAAAGAAAGGAAAGCATAAGCCAACCAGACCAAACTTACTAAAATACACATTGCGTCTATCTTTTACTGGATTTTAGAATATCAATTGGCACCGTCTGTGGAGATGAAAGAGATTTTTTTTATCACCGGAGTTCTCATCCTCATTTCTACCCACTGAGATCTACATGGCCAACTACGGCGAAAATCACACTGAAACGCCCAAATGATCCGTGCTCAATTTAGGAAGAACCACAGTTTTCATTTTCTAGTCCAATCGTCCCATTAAATCAACCACTTATATTGTTTAACCCTTCACCAAGTTCAACAGGGACCATATCCCGAACCACCTTATCTGACTAGGAGCTGCAGAACATGGCTCTCCAACTGTAAAATACTACCCACTGGCTAGGCCAGATGTTGTAGCAAAGAGTGTTCAACATTCTATTGAGTGTACTACCTGTAGTCGAAGGGTTCAATGCTAATGAGTCTCAACCTATACTAAACTATCAAGCCCCTCAATAGAACAGCAGGAGAACAGATGACGGAGAGGGAGAAGTCAGTCGAAGGAATGAGCTCATAGCTAGGGCAAAAGGCAAGGTAGTGAGGGAGCTCTTTGAGAATGATGGGGCTGAAAGTTATTTCTCTGAGCCAGTAGGAAGGTTGGAGAGTGAAGAGTTAGAAAGAAACTACCGCCTGGAAAAAAGGCCCAAGAGAGAGGAGATAAATGTAGATCAAAAGTTAGAAAGGCTGAGAGAGCAACTGCTGATGGAGTTGGGGGCACGAGATAATAGCAGCCCCTTGTTGCCAATCTCATCCCCATTTGTGAGATAGGTACAACAAGAAACCATCCCAAAAAGTTCATGATGCTGACAATAGCCGCCTATGATGGGATAGGAAACTCCCGAGAGCACATCTTGAACTATAAGATGTTCATGGAGCTGCAAACTCACTCAAATGCCTTGATGTGCAAAGTTTTTCCCACCACCTGAAATGGACTAACCCGAGCACGGTTCAATAGCTTAGAGGCCGGTAGTGGCCAGCATTTTCATCAGCAGATTCATTGCCGGGGTCCTAGCTGAAAGAAAGACAAGCTATTTAGAAACGGTTCAGAAAGGAGGAACGAATCTCTAAAGGAATATGTGGCCAGGTTCAACTCAGAGGCTTTACAAATACTCGATCTTGATGAAGCAAAAGCTATAAAAGCTATGCAGAAGGGCACCATCTCCCCAGAGTTCTTCGGATCACTATGCAGAAAGCCACCTACCACCTTGGCAGAGCTGATAAAAAGGGCAGAAAAGTATATAAGGCATGACGAAGCCTTAACCACAAGCAGGTTTACCAAGGAGGCAGGAGATAGAGGAAGGGCTGGGGAGGACAAGAGGCAAGATAGGCTGGAGAGGAGACAGGACTGGGAGCCTGAAGTACTGAACAGACACCGGTGGGAGAGGAAGGAGAAAAGACCCTATCAACCCCGGATCCCCACGGAGATCACTCCTCTGAATGTGTCTAAAACTGAAGTGCTCGTGGCGGTCCATAACAAAGACTTCATACACTGGCTGTAACATCCTCAAACCCATAGCTAGAGTTGTGACATCACTAGGTATGAGTTAGGTTATTTCACTACTAGAGCAAGTGGCATTAGGGGAGATACTAGCTTAAACCAAGCTACTTAGGGGAGGTGCTAGCATAACTCTAAGCTGCTAATAACTGAATCATAGAAAAATCAAATAAAAAAACGGATATATCCAGAAACAAAGTAGACAGTGTGATTAGCGAGTCGGGAACGAGTCACTTTCGGGAGGTGCTTAGGGTTTCTCGAGGTGCTTGTTTAAATCCGTCATGCTTACTTAAGTAAAAAGGACTTATAAAGACTAAAAACATAATTTAGTAGGTCAATCTATGAATATTGAAAGTTTAAAAACTAAATTGAAATATGGTACAAAGTTTAGTAGGTTAAAGTGTGAATATGGAAAGTTTAAAGACAAAATTCAGTTTAGTCCTTCATATTTTCCACCTCTTCACCTAAACCCTCCATGTGTCACCTAACTATGCATGAAAGAAATGATAAAGCAAAGTGAAAAAGTGGGTTGTCGTCTCCACCCACCTTATTGTCGTAGCTCACACCATTGAAAAACTAAGATTTTATTTTGTCTTCCTTCCACCAAATCCAAGCCAAAATCTCACCAAATCAACTTCTTTCTTTAACCAAATTCACCCTAAGATCAATAGCTAAACAAAAAGTCATATATTGAAAGAATTGAAGAAGAAAAGTTTAGGATTCCATATTCACCAAGCTTGAAAATCATAGGTAAGCTTATAAATATGTAGAAAATAGCATCTTCTCATTTCTTCATGCATGAATTTGAATTATAAAGCTTTAATTTTAAATTTATTCAATCCTTCCCTAAGATGTAAATTGAACTAGGTGAAGGAACATCAAAGAGAAAGGAGATAGCTAAAGAGTAGAAGTAGAAAAGAAAGAGAAATTCAAGAAAGGCTTGATGTTTGTATGATTTTCTGTTTTCCTTTGAATTTATCATGAATATGTAAAATTAGGGATTGATTTTACTTACTGAAAATGTTGTTTTGATTGTATAAATATGTGATATGAATGTTAAAATGGTGTTTGAAAGGTTTAGAGTAAAGAAATTTAATATGAGAGCTAAAAGTGCAAACCTGGCAATATAAGTTGTAACAAGGCAGCTTGTGTTAATAACTTCATAACTTATTGTGAAGTTATTGAAATTAGGCCTAAGATATACCAAATGAAAGCTAAGACAAAGAGCTAAAATTTTTCTGAATTGACCAAATTCTGAATCTATAGGTAAGATGATGTAAATTGCAAGTGAACCTATCGTGAATACAGTGATAGTGCATCCAGAACATAGTGTATTTATTATACCATAACTAATTACGTACTCAATGAAATTTGTTAAGACTAGTGCCAAATAAATCAAAAGTATACCTAAAACTTTGTAGAAGACATTTAACCTTGAATTTATATGAAAATGCATAAATCTGATATGTTTTTTGATACTATAAACAAGTAACAATATTGGACTGATTAAAACCTTATTGAGCAGCTTGTAAAGAAAAATTCATAACTTAAGATAGGGTGATCAGAATTATATGAATTACACCTTATTGGAAAGATAAGACATAAATACACATTTGTTATGAAGAAACTTAAGTCAAATTATAAATTTAAACTGCTTGAAAAGCTGATTCCATATATGGCAGAATGCAGTTCTCTTATATTGGAATGCATAAAAATTGACATGCTTGCTTAATCGGTAAGAATTACACACGTGCTTGCTTATCGTACTTGATTTTTGCACGTACTTGCTTTATAAAAACACCTATTTGTACATGATGATTTGAATAAAACTTGTCATTCTTTACGTGTTAATATTATGGAATGCAAGAAGTGAATTGACTTGACGCAAAATTGGAATGCTAAGTCAATAAAGTTTTGCACTATTTGCCATGAGTTTCTCATCTTGTTAACCTTGGCATTTGATATATGTATTTTGGAAATGAATTCAAATAACTTCA
This sequence comes from Manihot esculenta, assembly GCF_001659605.2. Classification (NCBI taxonomy): domain Eukaryota; kingdom Viridiplantae; phylum Streptophyta; class Magnoliopsida; order Malpighiales; family Euphorbiaceae; genus Manihot; species Manihot esculenta. The sequence goes on along the minus strand of NC_035169.2, from coordinate 10,958,648 downwards.
AATGACATGCATTTACATTGAACAATTGATACATTGAACTAATGATACTTGGCCCTAATAAACTTAATAAGAGTCGAGGTTAGCTTAAGGGTATGACATGCCATATATACATAAAGAGTTCGCAGTATTACTACCGATACTTGATTTATATTTAAGGTTACATGTCAGGTATCTCATAAGCATGACAACAGAGTGCTACTATCACAGTTTTGGCCTTTGAGCCTATCGTTTGGCATCCTGTGCCTACTGTTATAACTCCTTATCTACCTAGTCGACCCTACTATGTGTTTATAAGGGCTGAGAACCTAATTAAGATTGATACTTGATTTTGTGAAATTATCAGTGAATGTTAACATGTCTACATCTATTGCATGCACTAAGCTATGGTGATTTGCTATAAATATAAAATGTGCAATAAAGGCAAAAGAAGATGTTTTTATTAAATGTGAAGGAAATTCTTGTCATGCACAAGGATACATGTGGCACTCATATTATATACCAAGAAATTTGACAAGTATGCTTTGTATCATGTTAACTATATTGGACAAGCTTGTAATTGTTTACTTAATTATCTATATACATGAATATGTTTACTCTATTTTATTATTGGTTTATAATCACCTGTAATACCCGGCTAGACTCCGGTATCGGAATTCCTACCGTCCGGTGGAATCTCGGATGTCGGAAGCCTCTAGTAGGGTAGAAACATGTTTTTATAAAATGTTTTAAGGTATTTCATGGTTTTAAGTATGAAAATTTAATGAGTTTTTGAATAAAAACACCCTTGGAGGAAACTCAGGTTCGGCCACCGAAACTCAAAGTTCGGCCGCCGAACATGCATGCACTTCGGGAGTGCTTTAGGCCCCCGAAGGCATAAGTGAGGGAAGCCCAGGTTCAGCCGCCGAACCTCAAGTTCGGCCGCCGAACATGGCATGCATGCGGAGGCACTTTCGGCCCCCGAACGTGGCCTGGCCAGCCACTATAAAAGGGTCACTTAGCCGAAATGGGCGAGCTTTCTCCCATTTTCGGCCATAGCTAGCTTCCGACCTCCCTCTCCCCAGATCTTGTGTTCTTTCTCCAAATCTCCTCCATTTTTCTTGAGTTTTAACCTCACATTGCAAGTTTTGAGCTTTTAAAACAAGTTTTGGAGCTTTGGGAACTCAGGAGCTCATTTGCTTGGATCTCCGAGTTTAGGTCGTCTCTCTCTCGATCTTCAAGAGGTAAGAGCCGATCTTAAGCTCATAGTATGCTTTAAATAAGTTTTATGAAGTTTTATGGGGTAGAAATGCATGTTTAAGTTAGTTGAGCTATGTTAGGTTTTATGTGATTTGTGAACAATGTGGAATGTTTGAGTATGTTTGAAGTGTTGTAGTTGGGGTATTTGATAGTTTGAGACCCCTAGGTGTGATGTATCATGTGTATGTATGTTTAGAACAAGTTTATGCATGATTGGTTAGTTTAGGAGGCAAATGTGCATAAAGGAGCCAAGTTTCTGCCCTTTGGCAGAAACCAGGTTCGGCAGCCGAAGGCACTTTCGGCCGCCGAACATGGCTGGGGAGGCAGGCCTTTCGGCTGCCGAAGTTGCTCCCGAAAGGAGACTTTCGTCTCTGTCTGGGACTTTCAGCCGCCGAAGGTGCCGCCGAACATGCATGAGTTTTGCCTCTGTCTGGGAGTTTCGGCCGCCGAAGGTGCCGCCGAACCTGCCTGACTTTCGGCTCTGGAGGGACTTTCGGCCGCCGAACCTGCCGCCGAAAGTGCCCTGTTCAGCCATTTCATGCATGTATTTCTATGATTATTTCATGATGTTTTAGGGGGTTTTTGGGGAGTATATTAGAGTTATGTTTATGTATGTTTGGTCCCTCAATTGGAGTCCACCTGTGTAGGTTCGGACCCGAGGAACCGAGGACCCCAGCAGTGAGCCAGCTGCTACGGAGTTTGTCAGAGCTAGCCAGAGGTGAGTGGAATAAACCTTAAGTTTTAAAATAAATGAAATATGAATTTTGAGCATGATCCATGCATCATGAATGCCATGAGATATAGTAGGTTGTTTGCATTAGTATTCACGAATATGTTGCATTGCATTTATGATGTTGATGTGGATTGGTTATTGGATGATCCTTTAGTCCTCGTATGACATGATGATGTTACGGCATGATATGGTATGGAAGTCCAGGTTGTACCCATTCTACGTCCCTGGCACGATGTAAGAGAAAGTCCAGGTTGTACCCATTCTACGTCCCTGGCACATTGGTATGTTATAATATGTATGATAAGAGAAAGACCGGTTATACCCATTCTACGTCCCGGCACAGTTGGACTATGTAGAGGACTATTGGTGACAATACCATCCAAGATGTGATTTGTTGTGATGTGTTGCATTACATAATGACATGAGATTTTTTAAATATATGATTTCACTATTCTGCTCATTGGGCTCTAGTAGCTCACCCCTCTCCCTAATCCCCCAGGATTGCAGGTACGGGCTAGACAGAGAAGTCAAGAAGAGTAAAGTCTCATGTTTGTAATAGATAGGTAGTGGACATGATAAATTGTAAGATAAATGTAAAGTTGTATAGTCATGATATGTATATTGATATTGAGGATTAGAGGTTGTGCTTGACCATATGGATGTGTTGACGCGGAACCCTATGGCACTTAGTCCTCAAACCCCGTCGCACCTCTGATATAGATTCCAAGAACGTGGATAAACCACCCTCTATAGCACCCTAAGCTTAGCGAAGCTAGAACACTAATAACGGAAGGATTTTGTAGAACGGATCAGAAGAACGCCACAATCGAAATTGATAAGTTGGTCTGATTCGTGATGCAATCAATGAAAGAAGCAAACTCTCACTCTCTCAAAGAAGGCCGAAATTTGCATAAAGCAAATCTGAATTAAATTTGTCAAAAAAACAAAAAAAAGTGTCTGATATAAGAATTTAAGGCCTTATTTATAGTGTAAGGCAAAAACCTAAACCTAGTTGGAAAAGGAAAACAAATACTAAGTCAGAAATCCTATCCCAACAGGGAAACAAGCTAAAATAACAAAAATAACTGCCAAGTCTTTAAAAACCAACCACATTCTCGTATGCCTCAATAGTTCCAGCAGAAACCACAACCTCAGGGACGAAACCACAACCTGCTTATGGTTCGGGCTGATTCTCCACTATCTTCCTCCATGATGTGCTCCAAAATTAACTTCCACAAAACACAAAAGTATCTTCGGCTAACTGAATGTCGCGAGCGCGACTTTGATAATGGTAGCGAGAGCTACAAATCTTCAATTTGCTTCTGCTTCATCCATGCATACACCCAGCAACGTAATCAGCTTCGAATGACCTTCAAGTTCCTTCTCGCACTTATCCCTAGCAATTTCAGTCATCTCTCTTGTAATAAATTCTTGAATATGCAATCCAAGAGTAACGCCGTACTTCCTTGCTTTATTCCTTGTCAATGGTCCTTGTTGTAGCTCCAAGGGATCCTTGCCTTGCTTCCCATGCTGGTTCACATCATTCTCCCCTTCTTTAAAAAGATTTGTCCTCAAATCTGCATCGTCATAAGGAGACAAATCAGAAACATTAAAAGTGGCACTAACACCATACTCACCAGGCAAGTCAATCTTATAAGCATTGTCATTGATCTTCTCCAAGACTTGAAATGGACCATCACCACGCGCATCCAGCTTATTCTTCCTTTGATTTGGAAACCTCTCCTTGCGAAAATGCACCCAAACCCACTCTCCAGGAGCAAACACCATCTTCTTGCGACCCCTATTCGCAATATCAGCATACGTCTTGGTCTTTTTCTCCATGTTAGCTCGTGCTTTCTCATGCAAAGCTTTCACCAAGTCAGCTTTCTTCTCTCCATCTAAACTTACAAGTTCATTAGAAGGTAATGGCAAAAGATCAAGAACAGTTAGTGGATTAAAGCCATAAACTAGCTCAAATGGCGAATAACCTGTAGAAGAATGAATAGAACGATTATAAGCAAATTCAATAAAAGGTAAACAATCTTCCCAAGTAGCCAAATTCTTACCCACTATAGATCGCAATAACGTACCAAGAGTACGATTCACAACTTCAGTTTGCCCATCTGTTTGTGGATGACAAGTAGTAGAGAATAAAAGCTTAGTTCCTAGTCTACTCCACAAAACACGCCAAAAATGGGACAAGAACTTTGTATCCCTATCAGAAACAATAGTCCGAGGCACTCCATGTAAGCGCACAACATTGCGAAAGAACAAATCAGCAACAACTTTCGCATCATCAGCTTTATGACATGCAATGAAATGTGCCATCTTACTAAACCTATCAACCACCACAAAAATACTATCTCTACCTCTCTTAGTTCTAGGCAAACCAAGCACAAAATCCATGCTAATATCAATCCAAGGAGAACTAGGTACAGGCAATGGCATATAAAGACCATGAGGCATAGACTTAGATTTCGCCTGTCTACATGCAATACAAGCAGAACATAACTTCCCAACATCCTTACGCATAGATGGCCAATAAAAATGCTCAAGCAGAATATCATAAGTCTTAGACACACCAAAATGCCCCATTAAACCACCACAATGAGATTCCAAAACAAGCAATTCACGCATGGAACATCTGGGCACACATAATTTATTTCCCTTAAATAAATATCCCTCATGCCTATAAAATGAATTAAAAGCTCCTTGTTCACATGCAACATAAACATTGCCAAAATCAACATCACCAACATACAAGTTCTTAATATACTCAAATCCAAGCAACTTAGAACTCAAAACAGAAAGTAATGTATATCTCCTAGACAACGCATCAGCAACAACGTTATCTTTACCTTGCTTGTACTTAATCACATATGGAAATCTCTCAATTCGTTCGATCCACTTACCATGCCGTTTGTTCAACTTACCTTGGCCCTTCAAATGCTTGAGGGATTCATGGTCAGTATAAATCACGAACTCCTTTGGCAGCAAGTAATGCTCCCACACGTCCAACGCCCTCACCAAAGCATGTAACTCCTTGTCATATGTAGAATAACTCAGTTGTGCACCATTGAGTTTTTCACTAAAATATGCTATTGGCTTCTTCTCTTGCATCAGCACAGCCCCAATACCTACACCAGAAGCATCACATTCAATCTCAAAAATTGAATCAAAATTAGGCAAAGCTAAGACAGGTGCAGATGTCAACTTCCCTTTCAAATTCTCAAACGCCTTTTGCTGCTCTTCTCCCCACTGAAATCCAACCTCCTTTTTGATAATGCTAGTGAGTGGTGCTGCAATGGTAGAAAAATCCTTCACGAATCTTCTATAGAAACTTGCTAGCCCATGGAAGCTCCTCACTTCAGTCACGTTCTTAGGAACAGGCCATTCCTTTATAGCTTTCACTTTCTCTTCATCAACTTCTAATCCCTGTGCACTCACAACAAAGCCAAGAAAAACAAGCCTATCCATGCAAAATGTGCATTTCTTAAGCTTGGCATATAAGTTTTCTGTTCTCAAAGCTTCCAGCACTATCCTAACATGCTCTAAATGCTCATCTAATGTCTTACTATAGATCAGAATGTCATCAAAATAAACAACAACAAATCTGCCCAAATAAGCTCTCAAAACATGGTTCATTAATCTCATAAATGTACTCGGTGCATTAGACAACCCAAAAGGCATTACTAACCACTCATATAGGCCATATTTTGTTTTAAAAGCTGTTTTCCACTCATCCCCAGGTTTCATACGAATTTGATGATATCCACTCATAAGATCAATTTTAGTAAAATACCTTGCACCATGTAACTCGTCCAACATGTCGTCAAGTCGTGGAATGGGATGTCGATACTTCACCGTGATCTTATTTACAGCCCTACAATCGACACACATCCTCTACGTGCCATCTTTCTTTGGTACCAGCAAAACAGGAACGGCACAAGGGCTTAAGCTCTCTCTAATCAAGCCTTTCTCCAACAGCTCCTCCACTTGTCGTTGCATCTCCTTGGTCTCCATTGGGTTACTTCGATATGCTGGTCTATTTGGAATCGTCGAACCAGGTATGAAGTCGATTTGGTGTTCAACTCCCCTTAATGGCGGTAAACCACTAGGCAGCTCCTCTGGAAACACATCTTGAAAATCCTGCAACATAGACACAAAACTAGAAGGCAAATGGTCAAGTGAAACATCAACATTAGTAAACAAAGTTTCTTTATATCTAATGAGCAATAACGGCTGCTCGTTAGATATTGCAAATTTAAGCTCTCTTGGTTTCGCATAAAAAGTTTGTTTCACCTTTCCTTGGTTTTCTCTCACCAATGGGCCATTTATTTGATTATTTTCTTTTCTGGCCTCCTTTCCCAATTTCTTCTCACATTCACTCTCCTTATCATGTTCTCTCGCACTTCCTTTAATTTTTAAAGTAGCACCCCTTTTGGTCGAATCTTGCTTTGCTTTTTCATGCATCTTCCGATGATCTTCATACACCTCCAACGGTGATAATGGTACAAGAGTAACCAGCTTTCCTTCATAGGTAAATGTGTACCTATTTGAATACCCATCATGCTGTGCCTTCCTATCAAATTGCCATGGTCTTCCTAACAACATATGGCCAGCTTGCATAGGAACTACATCACACAACACTCCATCTTTATACCAGCCTATAGAGAATGGTATCTTCACTTGTTTAGTAACCTTCACCTCTCCACTATCATTAAACCATTGTAGTCTATATGGATGTGGATGTTTTAAACAAGTCAATTTCAGCTTCTCCACCATTGTCTCACTTGCAGCATTGGTGCAACTACCACTGTCAATGATGAGCATACAAACTTTACCCTCAACTAAACATCTAGTATAAAATATGTTATCTCGTTGCTCTAGACCTTCTTCTTTCACTTGCATATTCAAAGCACGCCTAGCAACTAACATATCACCACGTTCAGCAACCAACGCATTCTCAACTTCTTCTTCACACTCATCAACATCATCATGCATATCATTCATATCATTATTATCACCATCACTATGGTCAGAATCAGAAACTAAACCCCCATCATCAGTAGCAATCATAACTCTCCTATTTGGACATTGAGATGCAATATGCCCATTTCCTAAACATTTGAAACACTTAATATTTCTACTAGGAGTAGTATTAGGAATACCTGACTGCTGCTTATTTGAACCTCCATTCATCCCTTTTCCACTTGTAGGTGGAGGATTGCTCCTTTGGAAGGAATTCTTGAAATCTCCACCTTTTGAGGGCAAATCATTTGAAGACCCCTTAAAGGTTGAACTACTTCCTCCCACATTCTGGAACTTCCCATATTTGGTGGAGCTCTTGTTCTTGATTTTCCTTTCAATCTTCATGGCCTTCTCAACTAACTCTTCCATGGAATTGTAATCATACATTTCCAGCTCACTTGCAATGTTGGAATTTAGACCTCCCAGAAATCTGGACATTAGCCTTTGTTCATCCTCCTCAATGTCAGCCCTGGCCATGGTCATCTCCATCTCCTTGTGGTATTCTTCAACACTCTTACCACCTTGGACCAGTCTTGCCAACCTATTATACAAATCCCTATAGTAATGAGAAGGAACAAACCTTATTCTCATTAAGTCTTTCAAGGCCTCCCACTCCGGCACGGGTCGCAATCCTTTTCCTCTTCTACTAGACTTGAGTTGATCCCACCAGAATGTAGCATATCCCCTAAATTCTACGGCTGCGATATGGGACTTCTTTTCTTTTGAGTAATTATGACACTCAAAAATTTGTTCCACCTTTCGCTCCCATTCAATGTATTCTTCCGCATTGTTATTCCCTTTAAATTCGGGTACCTTCATCTTGATGGAACTAAGGTCATTGTCGGTCACAATTTGGTAGTTTTCAGCCACCTCTTCCTGATCACCTCGACCTCCTCTTGCTGCTCTCCTAATGACCTCCTCTTCGCCTCCCCTTGGTAAGATTCGTTGTGGTAATCTCACTGGAGGTGCGGGCTGTTGTACCCTCTCCCTCATCATTAGATTCATGTTCTCTTGTAGGGTGGCCATCATTCTTGCCATCTCTTCCATCTTCTCATTACTTTGCTGCATATATGTCTCAAAATTGCTAGAAATTGAAGCAACATCTTTACCATTTCCACTAGTCATGACCACAACAGAGAAACTCACAAGAAACAATTAGTAACTGAAAGAAAGAATTCACAAGTGTTTCGCTCTTACCTCACTATTGCCGATTCTTTGATTGCACTTCAGAACCAAGGTTCACTCACCAATCTGCCAAGTACGTTCAAAAAGGTAGGATCCTAATCCCTAGACACCTAGAAGACAACTTGACAAGTATCCGGAGGCAGCACAAGAACGTTTGCACTACACGATTGAAAACTAAGTATCGAAACAAACAAATGATACTCAGCAATGTAATGGAATTTCAACGCTAGCTCAAAAACAAAATAGAAACAAGAGGGCAATAAAATAGACAATTCTGGTCAGAATGTATCAAAACCAACTCGCTCTTGGTAAGCTGATTTATGGACCTAAATCTTCTACCCCAAACGCTGGTTTGAAGACACCCCAAGAATGCTACTATACTATGCAATTTGAAATAAAAGAACAGCAGCCCCTCAATGGTGGAAAAAATCTGAAGCAAAATTTTCACTTAATTGTAACCCACCTAGAACTGATCCTTAATACTTAAATAGCAAGACTAAAAAGAAATTTTTTTGTTGGAGCAATTTTTTTTTTTTTTTTTTTTTGCTCTCACTATCCCCTTGCTTGGGTCTCAAACAACACCACACGAAATTCTTGAGTGTGTATCAAGAAAAATTCACTAACAGATTCAGTTCGAAGGGAAATAATGGCTGCTAAAAGAAACCGAATTGCCAAATAACAAAATAGCAAGCAACACAATGATTTTGGATGGACAATCCAGGACCTAACAATTGGAATCGAATTGAACAGAAACGAATTGAAGATAATGAACCCTAACGAAATTCGAAACTAAGATACCAAAAAACGAAAATATAACACAGCCCTAGAAAGACAGATAGATAAAGATTTACCTGTTGTTGGCTCTGATACCAAATGACGCGGAACCCTATGGCACTTAGTCCTCAAACCCCGTCGCACCTCTGATATAGATTCCAAGAACGTGGATAAACCACCCTCTATAGCACCCTAAGCTTAGCGAAGCTAGAACACTAATAACGGAAGGATTTTGTAGAACGGATCAGAAGAACGCCACAATCGAAATTGATAAGTTGGTCTGATTCGTGATGCAATCAATGAAAGAAGCAAACTCTTACTCTCTCAAAGAAGGCCGAAATTTGCATAAAGCAAATCTGAATTAAATTTGTCAAAAAAAAAAAAAAGTGTCTGATATAAGAATTTAAGGCCTTATTTATAGTGTAAGGCAAAAACCTAAACCTAGTTGGAAAAGGAAAACAAATACTAAGTCAGAAATCCTATCCCAACAGGGAAACAAGCTAAAATAACAAAAATAACTGCCAAGTCTTTAAAAACCAACCACATTCTCGTATGCCTCAATAGTTCCAGCAGAAACCACAACCTCAGGGACGAAACCACAACCTGCTTATGGTTCGGGCTGATTCTCCACTATCTTCCTCCATGATGTGCTCCAAAATTAACTTCCACAAAACACAAAAGTATCTTCGGCTAACTGAATGTCGCGAGCGCGACTTTGATAATGGTAGCGAGCGCTACAAATCTTCAATTTGCTTCTGCTTCATCCATGCATACACCCAGCAACGTAATCAGCTTCGAATGACCTTCAAGTTCCTTCTCGCACTTATCCCTAGCAATTTCAGTCATCTCTCTTGTAATAAATTCTTGAATATGCAATCCAAGAGTAACGCCGTACTTCCTTGCTTTATTCCTTGTCAATGGTCCTTGTTGTAGCTCCAAGGGATCCTTGCCTTGCTTCCCATGCTGGTTCACATCATGTGTTATCCCTTTTAAATACATGATCTTAGATGTTTTATGATATAGATGCTTAGCTAACTCAACACATGTATATCGCCCATTGGGGCATTGATGAGATCCCACAGAGGGGTCAAGTTTATGATTATGGTTATGTTCAGTGCATGCACAAGTTGAGTTTGGCGTAGGAAAGAAAAGTTTTAATTTTTATGTATGATTGTTGATCATGTATGGGATCAAACAGATTTTCAGGATGTATGTTTGGCTTGCTACGGGTCCTGGCGACCTTAAGTCGACCCGGATCCTAGCGCCGGTAGCGGTCCGATTTTCGGGTCGTTACAGAATGGTATCAAAGCCCTAGGTTCATATGGTCGGACCTAAAAGTGTCGGGCTCATAGATGTTATAGAAGGTCAAGCACAATAGGAAGATCATGTCCACTAGGATAGGATGTTGAGTCCTGTCTTGTATGATGATGTGAAATGCCATGATTATATGCATGTGCATTAATGATATGCTATGCTATGTGATGTATGTGATAAGGGTTCATGTGTGCCCACATGAACCATATGATGCTAATGCTTGTATGATGCGTACTGTTTTTCAGAAAACAGGATGAGAGGAACTCGTCGATCTGCACGATTGACTGGAGTGCCACCTGAGGATGAGGGCACGAGCGCCCGTCCTCCTACATTGCCTAGGGCAATGTCTTGTAGAGCCAACAGAGAAAGAGTGTCAAGGGACCCTAGAAGGTCTTTTGATGCTAGCAGAAGGGGGACAGATAGAGGAGGAAGTTCTTCAGATGTGAGGGAGGTTATGGAAGAGGATCAGAGGAGGGATGGGAACCTGGATGTGAGCATGGAGGAAGAGGGGACAGGGGAATCTCAGGGAGGCGTTCAGGCCTCGGGGTATGGTTTTCCACCCCATTATCCACCCTTCCCACAGGGTTCAGGGTATCCGATGGGAGGTACATCGGATTACTCCAGCTTTAACCCTTACCCTACCTACATGCCTTATCCACCTTACACCCAGTACCCAGCTTATCCACCCTCACCCTTCTATCCAAACCTGGCAAACCCCACCTCGGGGAATGCTGCGCCTCCACCTCCACCACCTACAGAACCAGCAGTCCCAGTTACTCAACCTCCTAGACCTAGCTCAGCTGATGGGAGCAAGGTAAAGATGACAGATTACCTCAAGCTAGATGCTCCCAAATACAAGTCAGGGGATGACCCCTTTGAGTATCTGAGAGTGGTGAAGACAATAACTGATGAGCTAGGGGCAAGTGACAGCAGGGCCATTCAGATGGCAGGGTTCACTTTAAAGTGCAAAAAGGCACGGGAGTGGTTCAAGTGTTATGTGGACCCGAGACTAGACGGTATGACATGGGAAGAATTTGCGAATGAGTTCGCTGGATGGGCTTTTCCAGACAGTTCCAGAGAACTGAAGATGATTGAGTTTGAGCAACTGAGATAGTCAGAGCACATGGGTGTAGAGGAGTTCACGGATAAATTCTTGGAGCTATTGCCTTTTTCAGGGCAAGCTCTAGATACAGATACGAAGAAAGCCAAGAGGTATGTTATGAAGCTGCATTCCAGGTACTCCTCGTTGATTCAGTCAGCTGAGAGAGAAAGTTTCCACACTGTGGTGGATATGGCTCGAAGAATGGAAGCAAGTGCTATAGTTGAGGGGTCAGTGAAGCAGTCAGTGACCCAGTCTTCAGGGGTTAAGACCCCAGGCAGAGGAGGACCAGGTTTCTCTTCTCAGAGCTCAGGTAAGAAGAGGTGGGATAACACCACCAGGAAGCCGAAGAAGAATAAGTTTTGGAACAAGTTGAAATCTGGTCTGGGATTTGGCGGTGGATCGAGCTCAGGCTCAGATGGTACAGAATGCCAGAGATGTGGAAGACCGCACAGGGGAGTGTGTCGAGCTGGGACTAATACATGTTTCAGATGTGGACAGGAGGACACATAGCTCGGGAGTGTCCTAGAGCGCCTTTTATGGGCTAGCCCCAGCAGACAGCTTCTGGTAGTGTGGCACAGCCAGCAGTTCTAGCCACAACTCAAGGCAGTGGCAGAGGTAGAGGGAGAGGGGCAGCCTCTTTTTCTGGTTCCCGAGGTGAAGGTCCATCAGCTCCAGCCAGGATCTTCACCATGACTCAGCAGGAGGCTAACACATCCAACACCGTGGTGTCAGGTAATCTCGTCATTGGGTGTTCTGATGTGTATGCATTAATGGACCCGGGTGCATCTCATTCTTTTATTGCTCCGAGAGCCGTTGAGAGGTTGGGTCTGATAGTCTCTGGGGTTAGAGTGTCCCCTATGGGTCAGTGGACCCAAGTGTGACCCGTCGGTGGCAGTGTCAGTCTGCCAGTACAGTCCAGTTTTTGTTGAGGGAAGATGCCTCTCTGCCGACCTTGTGGTTCTAGATTTGACAGACTTTGACGTCATTCTAGGGATGGATTGGCTATCTACCCATGGTGCTACCTTGGACTGCAGGGACAAGGTAGTCAAGTTCAGAGATCAGAACGGGTCAGAGGTCCTCTTCAGAGGAGACATGAGGGGCACACCTAGAGGTCTGATATCAGCTCTTCAGGCTCGTAGGTTGCTTAGGAAGGGATGTCAGGGGTACTTAGCTCATGTGAGAGAGCTAGACAGTCAGGTCAGGGAGCCGGCCTCGGTGCCAGTTGTCAGAGAGTTTCAGGATGTTTTTTCGGATGAGCTTCCAGGTTTACCACCTGCTAGGGAGATAGAGTTCGAGATAGAGTTGGTGCCTGGAACTAGACCGATCTCTATCCCTCCCTATAGGATGGCTCCAGCCGAGTTGAAAGAATTGAAGGAACAGTTGCAAGAGTTGGTAGAAAAGGGCTTCATCCGACCGAGCACTTCGCCTTGGGGTGCGCCAGTTTTGTTCGTAAGAAAGAAGGATGGATCCCTTAGGCTTTGTATCGACTACAGGCAGTTGAACAAAGTCACTACCAAGAATAAGTACCCATTGCCAAGGATCGATGATCTATTCGACCAGTTAGCAGGAGCAGGTTGTTTCTCCAAAATAGATCTGAGGTCCGGGTATCATCAGTTGAGGATCAGGGAAGAGGACGTGCCGAAGATGGCTTTCAGGACCAGATATGGGCATTTTGAGTTCCTTGTAATGCCGTTCGGGTTAACCAACGCCCCTGCAGCATTCATGGATCTCATGAACAGAGTGATTAGCCAGTACCTGGATCACTTCGTTATTGTCTTCATAGATGATATCTTGGTGTATTCCAGGAATGCAGAGGAGCATGCCCATCATCTGAGGTTGGTTCTGCAGACCTTGAGGGAACATGGCTTGTATGCCAAGTTCTCTAAGTGTGAGTTCTGGCTGAGGAGCATTTCGTTCTTGGGGCATGTAGTGTCAGAGAATGGGATAGAGGTGGACCCCAAGAAGACAGAAACTGTGGCTAACTGGCCTAGACCCACTTCAGTGACGGAGATCAGGAGTTTCTTGGGTTTGGCAGGTTACTACAGGAGGTTCGTTCAGGATTTCTCGAAAATCGCAGCTCCTCTGACCAGACTAACCAAGAAGAATCAGAAGTTTCTGTGGACCGACCAGTGCGAAGAGAGTTTTGAAGAGCTTAAGAAGAGGTTGACTTCAGCACCAGTTTTAGCTCTGCCATCTAGTGATGAGGACTTTACAGTCTTTTGTGATGCGTCCCGTGTGGGACTGGGTTGTGTACTGATGCAGAATGAAAGGGTGATTGCTTATGCTTCTAGGCAACTGAAGAAGCATGAGTTGAATTACCCCACACATGACCTTGAGATGGCAGCAGTAATCTTTGCACTCAAGATGTGGAGGCACTACCTCTATGGGGTAAAATGTGAGATCTTTATAGATCATAAGAGCCTGCAGTACATCCTGAGTCAGAGAGATTTGAACCTGAGACAGAGGAGATGGGTAGAGCTGCTGAGTGACTATGATTGCAAGATTCAGTATCATCCGAGTAAGGCGAATGTCGTGGCAGACGCCCTAAGCCGGAAGTCACTAGGCAGTCTATCCCACATCACGGCAGAGAGGAGACCAGTGGTGAAGGAGTTTTACAAGCTCATTGATGAAGGTCTACAGTTGGAGTTGTCTGGTACAGGTGCTCTAGTGGCCCTGATGAGAGTGGCACCCGTGTTTCTGGAGCAAGTCGCTCAGAAACAGCATGAGGACCCCGAGTTAGTGAAGATTGCCAGGACTGTTCAGTCAGGCAAGAATGATGAGTTCAGATTTGACAACAAGGGGATCCTCCGCTATGGGAGTCGATTATGTGTACCGGATGACATAGGGCTAAAAGGAGACATTATGAGAGAGGCTCATAATGCAAGATACAGCATTCACCCCGGAGCCACCAGCGATGAAGAAAGAAGTGGCACAGTTCATGTCAGCCTGCAAAGTGTGTCAGAGGGTGAAGCTGGAACATCAGAAGCCAGCTGGAATGCTTAACCCGCTACCGATCCCAGAATGGAAATGGGAAAACATAGCTATGGACTTCGTAGTAGGGTTACCGGCGACGTTCAACAGAGTGGACTCCATATGGGTGATTATGGACAGACTCACCAAATCTGCTCACTTCATCCCTGTCAGGAGTGGCTACTCTGTGGACAAGTTGGCGCAGGTGTATGTGGATAAGATTGTCAGGCTGCATGGGGTTCCTGTTTCGATAGTGTCTGATAGAGGGCCCCAGTTCACTTCCAGGTTTTGGCGGAGTCTGCAGAATGCCATGGGTACTAGGTTGGATTTCAGTACTGCCTTCCACCCCCAGACTGATGGACAGTCAGAAAGGACCATCCAGACTATAGAAGATATGCTCAGAATGTGTGTGCTAGATTTTGGCGGTTCTTGGAGGCAACATCTACCCTTAGTGGAGTTCGCCTACAACAACAGCCATCATGCTAGCATCGGGATGGCTCCATATGAAGCTTTGTACGGAAGGAAGTGCAGATCACCTGTTTGCTGGGAGGAAGTTGGAGAGAAGGCCTTGGCAGGGCCTGAGCTAGTAGATATTACCAGCAGGGTGGTGCCCATAATCAGAGAGAGAATCAGGACTGCTGCAAGCAGACAGAAGAGTTATGCAGACATCCGCAGAAGGCAGTTAGAGTTTCAGGAGGGGGACTTGGTATTGCTCAAGATCTCTCCAATGAAGGGAGTGGTTCGCTTCGGGAAGAAAGGTAAGCTAGCCCCACGATACATCGGACCCTTTGAAATCTTGCAAAAGATTGGGAATGTGTCGTACAAGCTGGATTTACCTACTTCGATGGAAAGAATCCATCCGGTTTTCCATGTTTCAATGTTGAGGAAGTTTGTGTCAGATCCGAGCAAGGTTCTTAGTGAGCCTGATGTGGAGGTCCAAGAGGATCTCACTTATGTTGAACAGCCAGTGCGGATCATAGACACCCAGATCAGAAAGTTAAGAAACAAGGAAATCCCGATGGTGAAAGTCCTGTGGAACCACCACAACTTGGAAGAATGCACTTGGGAGACACGAGAGTCTATGCTCCAGCAGTACCCTCACCTCTTTTAAGGTTAGATCCCTATGTGTTTATGTGCTTTATGCATATTATATGTTTGCCATGTTATGTGTTGTTTGGTGAACATTCGGGGACGAATGTTCTTAAGGGGGGAAGAATGTAATACCCGGCTAGACTCCGGTATCGAAATTTCCTACCGTCCGGTGGAATCTCGGATGTCGGAAACATCTAGAAGGGTAAAAGTATGTTTTATGAAATGTTTTCATGTTTTTAATAATTTTAAGTGTGGTTTTACATGAGTTTTACAAGAAAATAGCATTGGAGGAAAACCCAGGTTCGGCCGCCGAAAGTCAAGTTCGGCCGCCGAACACGCATGCGTTTTGGAGGCACGTTAGGCCCCCGAAAGCATGAGTGAGGGAAGTTCAGGTTCGGCCGCCGAAAGTCAAGTTCGGCCGCCGAACATTGCATGGATGCGGAGGCACATTCGGCCCCCGAACGTGGCCTGGCCAGCCACTATAAAAGGGTCCCTTAGCCGAAAATGGGCGAGCTTTTTCTCTCCATTTCGGCCAAGGTGAGCATTCCGCTATCCTCCCTCGATCTTGAGTGTTTTCCTTAGATCTTCCATGATTTTCACGGGTTTTAACTTTGGTTTTGAAGATTTGTGAATAAAAAGCAAGTTTTGGGTACTTAGAGGTTCAAAGAGCTCAATCTCTCCATCTCCAAGCTAGGATCGCTCTTCCTCTCGTTTCTTCAAGAGGTAAGCTCGGATCCACCTTTGTTATGTGTTTTAAGTAAGCTTTAAGTTGTTTTATGGGTAGAGATGCATGTTTAGGCTTGTTGATGAGTTTATGGGTTTTGATGAACAATGTATGTTGTTTGAGTATGTGTTAAAGTGTTGTAGTTGGGGTATATGATAGCTTGAGACCCCTAGGTGTAATGTATGTGAAGTATGCATGTTTTAGAACAAGTTTATGCATGATTTAAGAGTTGGGAGGCAAATGTGCATAGAGGAGCCAAAGTTTCTGCCCTTTGGCAGAAACCAGGTTCGGCAGCCGAAGGGAGTTTCGGCCGCCGAACATGGCTTGAGAGGCAGCTTTAGGCTGCCGAAGCTTGCCCCCGAAAGTTGGAGTTTCGGCTCTGTCCGAGACTTTCGGCCGCCGAAGGTGCCGCCGAACATGCATGAGTTTCGCCTCTGTCTGGGAGTTTCGGCCGCCGAAGGTGCCGCCGAACCTGCCTGACTTTCGGCTCTGGAGGGACTTCCGGCCGCCGAAGGTGCCGCCGAAAGTGCCCTGTCCAGCCTTTTCTTGCATGCTTCCTAGGAGTGTCTTGAGGTGTTTTTAGGAGGTTTTTGGGGGTATGTTTAGAGTTATGTTCTTGTTGTTTGGTGCCTCATTTGAGTCCACCTGTGTAGGTTCGGACCCGAGGAACCGAGACCCCCGGTTGTGAGATAGTCGTTCAGAGTTCGTTGTTAAGCTTCAGTCACCAGGTGAGTGGAACAATCCCTTAAGATTTAAAGTAAAGTAAATGAATAAATGAATGAATCATAAAGCATTGCCCATGCATCATTATGCCATGCAATATTTCAGGATGTTTGCATTAGAATTCACGAATATGCTGCATTGCATAAATTGATGTTGATGCGGATGAATGTTGAATGATCCTTTAGTCCTCCTATGTTATGTTATGATGATGATACGGTACGGAAGACCAGTGAGGCCCATTCTACGCCCCTGGCACTATGTAAGAGAAAGACCAGTGAGGCCCATTCTACGCCCCTGGCACTATGGAATGTTATGTTATGTTATGTATGTAAGAGAAAGACCAGTGAGGCCCATTCTACGCCCCTGGCACTATTGGAATGTGTAGAGGACTATTGGTGACAAATTCATCCTTTATGTGATTAGCTGTGATGTGTTGCATTTCATGAAAGCATGAATAAGAAAAAGTAAAATAATAATAATAACAATAAAATGAATAATAATATACCTAAAAATGGAGGAATTAAAACAAATGTTTTTAATTTCTACAATGAATAATAATATACCTAAAAATGGAGGAATTAAAGCAAATGTTTTTAGTTTATGCTCATTGGGCTTTTTAGCTCACCCCCTCTCCCCTAACCCCAGTCTTGCAGGTGCAGAGTAGATAGAGAAGTCAGCAGAGTAAGAGAAGTTTATGTAATAGCTTAGCTGTGGACATGGTTTGTTGGTAATGTAAAGTATGAGATGTAATGTAATGTAAGTTTAATAATGTGCTTGACTAGAGTCTGTTGTATTCCCTGTACACATGGTCTTGTAAGAGATGTAATGTTTTTATGATGCTTATGTAATCCAAGCCTATGTTATGTTATGTTACCCCATTGGAGTATTTGATGAGGACATCCAATGAGGGGTTTATGTTATGTTTGTGCATGCACAGGCTAGGCTTGGCAAAGAAATGTTTGAATGAAAGAAAAGTTTTTAATTTTTATGTATGTTGTTGACCATGTATGGGATTAAACAGGTTCACAGGATGTATGTTTGGCTTGCTACGGGTTCTGGCGGCCTTAAGCCGACCTGAATCCTAGCGCCGGTAGCGGTCCGATTTCCGGGTCGTTACAAGCTATGTTAGGTTTTATGTGATTTGTGAACAATGTGGCATGTTTGAGTATGTTTGAAGTGTTGTAGTTGGGGTATTTGATAGTTTGAGACCCCTAGGTGTGATGTATGATGTGTATGTATGTTTAGAACAAGTTTATGCATGATTGGTTAGTTTAGGAGGCAAATGTGCATAAAGGAGCCAAGTTTCTGCCCTTTGGCAGAAACCAGGTTCGGCAGCCGAAGGCACTTTCGGTCGCCGAACATGGCTGGGGAGGCAGGCCTTTCGGCTGCCGAAGTTGCCCCCGAAAGGAGACTTTCGTCTCTGTCTGGGACTTTCGGCCGCCGAAGGTGCCGCTGAACATGCATGAGTTTCGCCTCTGTCTGGGAGTTTCGGCTGCCGAACCTGCCTGACTTTCGGCTCTGGAGGGACTTTCGGCCGCCGAACCTGCCGCCGAAAATGCCCTATTCAGCCATTTCATGCATGTATTTCTATGATTATTTCATGATGTTTTAGGGGGTTTTTGGGGAGTATATTAGAGTTATGTTTATGTATGTTTGGTCCCTCAATTGGAGTCCACCTGTGTAGGTTCGGACCCGAGGAACCGAGGACCCCAGCAGTGAGTCAGCTGCTACGGAGTTTGTCAGAGCTAGCCAGAGGTGAGTGGAATAAATCTTAAGTTTTAAAATAAATGAAATATGAATTTTGAGCATGATCCATGCATCATGAATGCCATGAGATATAGTAGGTTGTTTGCATTAGTATTCACGAATATGTTGCATTGCATTTATGATGTTGATGTGGATTGGTTATTGGATGATCCTTTAGTCCTCGTATGACATGATGATGTTACGGCATGATATGGTATGGAAGTCCAGGTTGTACCCATTCTACGTCCCTGGCACGATGTAAGAGAAAGTCCAGGTTGTACCCATTCTACGTCCCTGGCACATTGGTATGTTATAATATGTATGATAAGAGAAAGACCGGTTGTACCCATTCTACGTCCCGGCACAGTTGGACTATGTAGAGGACTATTGGTGACAATACCATCCGAGATGTGATTTGTTGTGATGTGTTGCATTACATAATGACATGAGATTTGTTAAATATATGATTTCACTATTCTGCTCACTGGGCTCTAGTAGCTCACCCCTCTCCCTAATCCCCCAGGATTGCAGGTACGGGCTAGACAGAGAAGTCAAGAAGAGTAAAGTCTCATGTTTGTAATAGATAGGTAGTGGACATGATAAATTGTAAGATAAATGTAAAGTTGTATAGTCATGATATGTATATTGATATTGAGGATTAGAGGTTGTGCTTGACCATATGGATGTGTTATCCCTTTTAAATACATGATCTTAGATGTTTTATGATATAGATGCTTAGCCAACTCAACACATGTATATCGCCCATTGGGGCATTGATGAGATCCCACAGAGGGGTCAAGTTTATGATTATGGTTATGTTCAGTGCATGCACAGGTTGAGTTTGGCGTAGGAAAGAAAAGTTTTAATTTTTATGTATGATTGTTGATCATGTATAGGATCAAACAGGTTTTCAGGATGTATGTTTGGCTTGCTACGGGTCCTGGCGGCCTTAAGTCGACCCGGATCCTAGCGCCGGTAGCGGTCCGATTTTCGGGTCGTATTTGAATAAAACTTGTCATTCTTTACGTGTTAATATTATGGAATGCAAGAAGTGAATTGACTTGACGCAAAATTGGAATGCTAAGTCAATAAAGTTTTGCACTATTTGCCATGAGTTTCTCATCTTGTTAACCTTGGCATTTGATATATGTATTTTGGAAATGAATTCAAATAACTTCAAATGACATGCATTTACATTGAACAATTGATACATTGAACTAATGATACTTGGCCCTAATAAACTTAATAAGAGTCGAGGTTAGCTTAAGGGTATGACATGCCATATATACATAAAGAGTTCGCAGTATTACTACCGATACTTGATTTATATTTAAGGTTACATGTCAGGTATCTCATAAGCATGACCACAGAGTGCTACTATCACAGTTTTGGCCTTGGAGCCTATCGTTTGGCATCCTGTGCCTACTGTTATAACTCCTTATCTACCTAGTCGACCCTACTATGTGTTTATAAGGGCTGAGAACCTAATTAAGATTGATACTTGATTTTGTGAAATTATCAGTGAATGTTAACATGTCTACATCTATTGCATGCACTAAGCTATGGTGATTTGCTATAAATATAAAATGTGCAATAAAGGCAAAAGAAGATGTTTTTATTAAATGTGAAGGAAATTCTTGTCATGCACAAGGATACATGTGGCACTCATATTATATACCAAGAAATTTGACAAGTATGCTTTGTATCATGTTAACTATATTGGACAAGCTTGTAATTGTTTACTTAATTATCTATATACATGAATATGTTTGCTCTATTTTATTATTGGTTTATAATCACCCATTAGCTCAGTGTGTTGGTTTTTACCTCACACAGGTTGTAGATAAAGTAGGCACAGCGGAAGTCATCAGAGATTTACATCAGACTTTAATACCATTATCATAGCTAGTTGTTTTGAGTCTCTGAGTCATAGTATAGTTATATTTTGGCATGTACATATTTAATAGAGTGGGTTATGAAGGTTATATAAATCAAATATTATAATCATATATGGATAAAGAGAAAGAGTTAAGCGTTTGCATGTGATGAGATCCATGGAAAAATAATGAGTGATGATGCTATGAAATGTGTGCCAAATTAAAGAATAGTAAGATGTCAAATGATAGTTGATAATTATACATGTGTTTTTCATATGTGCTACATGTTAAAATACTAATGAAACAGAGGAAATTCTGTCAAAATTTTGGTTTAAATTCTCACATTTACTTTAATCACTTTATGGAATTTACTTGAACTACCTAATAACTTGATAATTATAGATAAAGAAAATTGTTTAGTCTTGATATATCTGTAATACCCGGCTAGACTCCGGTATCGGAATTCCTACCGTCTGGTGGAATCTCGGATGTCGGAAACCTCTAGAAGGGTAAAATGATGTATTTATAAAATGTTTTGATGTATTTTATGATTTTAAGTAAAAAGGAAGTTATGTTTTGAATGAAAATGGTCTTGAGAGGAAGACTCAGGTTCGGCCGCCGAATCCCAAGTTCGGCCGCCGAACGTGCATGCGTTTCGGGAGTGCTTTAGGCCCCCGAAAGCATAAGTGAGGGAAGTCCAGGTTCGGCCGTCGAACCTTAAATTTGGCCGCCGAACATGGCATGCATGCGGAGGCACGTTAGGCTCCCGAAAGTGGCCTGGCCAGCCACCTATAAAGGGGTCCCCATGTTCGAACGGGAGAGCTTTTCTCCCCGTTTTCGGCCAAGGTGAGCTCTCCGCCGTCCCTCATCAATTTTGAGCTTCTTCCTTCGAATCTTCATGTTTTTCTTATGAGCTTTCACTTGGTTTGAAGATCTTTGAGCAAAAGAGCAAGTTTGGAAGCTTGGAGAACAAAGAGTGGATTTCTCCCTACCTCCAAGCTAGGATCGTCTTCCCTCTCGATCTTCAAAAGGTAAGCTTAGATCCAACCTTTCTTGCATGTTTTAAACAAGTTTTATGAAGATCTATGGGGTAGAAATGCATGTTAGGTTTTTGTTATGTTTATGGGTTTATGTATGTTTATGAGCAATGTGGGTTGTTTGATGTGTTGTAGTTGGGGTTTTTTATGGTTTAAAGCCCCTAGGAGCTTGTATGCTTGAGTATGCATGTTGTAGAATAGGAAAATGCATGTTTGAATGAGTTGGGAGGCATTTGTGCGTGTTGGAACCAAGTTTCTGCCCTTTGGGAGAAACCAGGTTCGGCAGCCGAAGACTCTTTCGGCCGCCGAACCTGCCTGTGGTAGCATGAATCGGCTGCCGAACCCTGCCCCCGAAAGTGGACTTTCGGCTCTGGAAGGGAGTTTCGGCCGCCGAAGGTGCCGCCGAACATGCATGAGTTTCGTCTCTGGAAGGAACCTTCGGCCACCGAAAGTGCCGCCGAAGGTGCACGACTTTGGCTGTGGAGGGCCTTTCGGCCGCCGAACCTGCCGCCGAAAGTGCCCTGTTCAGCCCTCCTTTGCATGTTTTCTATGATTGTTTTGAGGTGTTTTAGGGGGGTTTTTGGGGGATGTTTTTAGAGTTATATTTATGTGTGTTAGGTCCCTCATTTGTGTCCACCTGTGTAGGTTCGGACCAGAGGAACCAGAGAGTTCAGCAGTGAGCACTTCTTCAGAGTTTGCAGAGTCAGCCAGAGGTGAGTGGAACTAAACTTAATCTTTTAAAATGCGAAATTAAATGTTTTTTTTATCATGTTTCATGCATCATGATTATGCAATAGGATGATTGCATTAGATTTCACGAATATGTTGCATCGCATTCTTTATAGTTGATGTGGGTGAATGTTGGATGACCCAAGTAGTCCCTGAGGAAAGACCAGGACCCCATTCTACGGCCTGGCATGGAAATGAAAGACCAGGACCCCATTCTACGGTCTGGCACGGATATGGGACTCGAAGACCAGGTGCCCAGAGGAGGCCCTGGGGAAATGGTAAGTAATGTATGATATGACAGGAAGACCAGGACCCCATGCTATGGCCTGGCACGAAATGATGCTGGGACTATTTGGTGACAAGTTCACCCAACTCTTGATGTGAATTGTCTGAGTTATGATGCATTTCATATGAGCATGTTTGTTAACATGTTTTTATGATTCTACTCACTGTGCTTGTTAGCTCACCCCTCTCCCTTAACCCCAGGTTTGCAGGTACAGGATAGAGCAGGAGGTCGGATAGAGTAAAGTCTTGGTTATGAAATAGCTAGCAGTGGACATGATGGTTATTGTAATGTAATGTTGAGTTATGTAATGTAATGATGATATTGAGGTTTAGAAGTGTGCTTGACCATAGTATGTTGTAAATCCCTTTTTAGATACATGATCTAAAATGTTTATGGATGATTATGTTTAACCAAACTTAATGCATGATTATGTCACCCCATTGGAGCATTGATGAGGACTCCAATGTGGGGTTAATGTTAATGTCTATATTAATGCATGCACAGGTTGAGTTTGGTTCATGAATGAAAAAGAAATGGTTCAAATTTTTATGTATGATGTTAATCATGTATGGGATTAAACAGGTTCACAGGATGTATGTTTGGCTTGCTACGGGTCCCGGCGGCCTTAAGCCGATCTGGATTCTAGCGCCGGTAGCGGTCCGGATTTTCGGGTCATTACAATATTTAAAAAAGTATAGTTTGAGACATTCCTTGCTCTGTCTACACTTTGATATGGTAAGGGGTGTTACAGTGGCCTAAGCCGATGAAGGTGGCGAACATAAGGGAACCCGGATAAGTACCGCCAATACCACCGGACTCATGGCCATGATACGAATGACTGTTACCAGTTGATAAATGAAATAAAGAGGTTCACCAAGAGAGAAAACCTCAGGAACTTTATAAAAAGTCAGAGGGCTAGAGACCGCAACAAAACACAGTTAGGGAAAGGCCCAAGGGACAGATCGGAGTGCCGGTGAGTGATAGCTATAGTGGGACGATCAATATGATTATAGGAGGGACTAGAGGCTGTATGAGTCGGAGAGGGAAGAAGAGAAGTCGAAATGGAGAGGGGAGTAGTGCTGAAGTAATGCAAAGCTCCCCAGTGACCATCTCTTTCTCTCAAGAGGATGCTCAAGGAATGTAGATGTCTCATGACGATACCTTGGTCACTGAGGCCATCATCCATAACTTTCGAGTTCGGGGTCCGGGCTCGCGGTCCAGCCCCGCCTCCAATCACAATAGCTCCCACAGCCTAGAGAGGTGGGTAGGGGTGAGCATTCGGTCGGTTCGATTCGATTACCAAAAACGGAAATTTTAGTATTTATAAAAATCAAACCGAATTGATTTTGATCAGAAACCAAATCGAACCGAACCGGTCTGATTCGATTCAATTCGGTTTGATCAATTTCGATTTTTAATAAATTTTTTATTTTTTTTACACTTTATTTTTAATATTTTAAAATTTAATTAAAATATTTTAATCTTAATATAATTTAATTTCTCTATATTATTGAAAATAACATATTATTATCACTAATCGGTTCGGTTCGGTTTTTTCGAATTTTTTCTGATCAAAACCGAACCGAACCGAAATAATCAAAATTTCTGAAATTAAAAACCGAACCGAACCGAATTGAATAAAAAAATGAATCGAATTTTAAAATTAATTCGGTTCGATCGGTTTTTTTGGTTTAAACCGAATACTGCTCACCCCTAGAGGTGGGATGTCCAGAGGGGCAACCATAGTGCCCTCTTTCGAGCTATTCTTGGTAGACTCGTTGAGTGCGATGGGCTCCTTAGGAGTCTATTTGAGAGTAGACGGAGTTTTGATTGGAGTCGGCGCCTTAGCAGGAATGAACATCCTCAAGGCCGTAAAGCAAGAACTCCTTACCACAAGTACCAAAGCCAGAGAAGGTGCAGGGACAGGGGTAGCGCGACGAGTCGTAATTGCCGGGTCCGCAGCATGGAAGACCTCCTGGGTTACGTCAGCCACCGTTTTTTTGCCTTAAAGGCTGCCAGAGTCGCCTTCATGCTTTCCTGAGACAGAGTGAAGTTCTTTGGAAGCTTTATGGTGTCCATAGGTACGACAGAAGCTGAAAAGAAAATACCAATCCGGTTAAAACTCAAAGCAATAAGAGGAAAATACAAGAAAGAAAAATATAAAAATAACAATACCAGCTTCCCAGCAGTCTTGAAGGCTGGACATAAACATACACTTTTTAACATCATACTTCTTTTTACAGAGGTCAGTCGAAAAAGGCAAACTTGATCCACCAGGGTTAACTTAGAAAAGTCGTTGCAGCCCTGAGAGACTTCTCTCTAAGAGAGTTCGACATTTCAATTGGTCCTCGAGCTCTTCTTTAGCTTGGCTACCACAAAGGCCTTAACCCAACCTTTTATTGAGTCCTTATACTCGACGAAGATGGACAATCCTGCCTAGGACTAAAGTAGTAGAACCCATGGGTGGACCGGACAAGAAGGAAGAAGATACAGAACAACGCAACAGAGGGAGCAAAAATCCAGCACAAACAAACAGGCTGAAAGCAGCACATAAATAGGATGTAATTAGGAGACATCATATGGGGAGTCACCCTAAAGTGACGAAAGACTTCAATGAAAAAAGGGGTAAAAGGAAATGTCAATCCAAAATCGTGTTGTTTGATAAAGAAGACCAGGTTGTACCCTTATTGAACGTCTATTAATCGGCCAAAGGTTGGTTGGGAAGGATAATCCTTTCATTAGGAAGGGGAGCTATAATCTTATATATAGTGGTATCAGCATAGTCGCTAAAAAAGAAATGAGAAAGAGAAGAAGGGGTGATAGAGGACACCAGACCCACAATATCAGAAATTTTAACGAAGACCGTGATAAGAGTAAGACGTACCTCAGATCAGAAAAGCATAAATTACAGAAAAGAGATAGGATGAAATAGCAGAAGTAGTGCAAAAGGAAGCACAGCAAGTGGAATCAAAAGTGTAAATTTGAAATGGGTAAAGGTGAAGAGAAAACGTTTTAACAAGAGCACTCTTAGAGTTGCACATCAATAATTAGAACTTCGGAATTTACCCCCTCATTAATCATGGAATAATTAATGATTGGATAAAAGGGCACTTGATGACCATCGGACCTT
The DNA here is from genome assembly GCF_001659605.2 of Manihot esculenta. Taxonomy (NCBI): domain Eukaryota; kingdom Viridiplantae; phylum Streptophyta; class Magnoliopsida; order Malpighiales; family Euphorbiaceae; genus Manihot; species Manihot esculenta. The sequence continues at coordinate 10,932,959 of NC_035169.2, read as the reverse complement.
GGAAACTCAGGCTATGACTGAGTCCATGTTGGAAAAATCAGGCTATAACCCTATTAAAGCCTAATACGCAGGCCTATCCCCTAGTACGCTGTCTAGGACTGGATCGGATGGGCCGGACAAGACATGGCTCAGGTCCATGTGTAGGAGGTCCAGCCCAATCGACTTGATGGATCCGCGGAACAACAGACTCTTGGATATTCGGAATCATATTTACATAGTGCCAGAAGAAATTAAATGATCGCTTAACGATGAAAAAAAATACAGTACATCCGTACATATGGCCAGCATGAGAATAATAAGACATACAGACGTACAACGGCAGTTACATGTCACTAGAAGATAAAAGGGAAAAGAATAAAAGAAGAAAGACATAAATCAACCAAACTAAATTCATTAAAATACACCTTGAGTCTATCTTTTATCGGATATAAAGACATCATTATTTATCAATAAATTTTTTTATTTAAATTCAATTCATCGATTTGAGTTGATTACGTGAGTTTTTCTATTTTGAAAATTTTTTGAAAATTTTATGAAAAATTATAGTATTGATGGATATTTTTTTTTTACTGAAAGACCAAGAAATAATTATTATGATTTTAGACTATCCAAATATATATTTTATGAAATGGTTCATACGCATTTGTTGTAACAAGATCAAATTAGTGAGGATTAAAATATTTTTTCCATTTTCTAGTGATATATAGATATATATATATATATATATATATAAAATGCATGCTGGAATATTCAAAATGTATATGTGTAGCTGACGTGGATGGGACCCACTAATAAAAAAGACCACCTCCCTCATTGTCTGCGGGTATGGTGGCTGGCTTCACCCAATGGGTCCCTCTCCCGTCGGCTAGATTCCAAATTCAAACCCATTTCAAACTCTTAATATCCGGTTTCACTTTCACATATATATATATATATTAGAAATATAATATAATTAATAAATTTATTCATTTATTTTTATTTTTTAGAATAAATATTTCAATTTTAAAATTTAATTTTAATAAAATTAAAAATTTTCATCAATAATTTTATTTAGTTAATGATAAAGTCTACTTAAAAAAAATTAAATATAATTTCAAAAATATTTTTTTTATCAATTTTTTTCTATCATACAAATTTAATCTTCTCATCCAAAAATCCAATGTCCAGTAATTGAGAATGAGACGATGAAAAAGCTTGGAGTGGCAGCGAGCCGTGACGAGCGGCGAGCGAGCAATGACAAGTGGTGAGCGAGCAACCAGCAATAACGACATTTTTATAAAGATTAATAATTAAAATTAATAATATCTTTTTTTGTCAACGATATCTTTTTTTTTTTTCAATAAAAGGAAAGAGTAAGAATAGTCATGATAATGATCATCCTTTTTATGTTATGTATGGGCATGACATCAATCTGGGGCATGATGATGAACTATGGAAGGAGAGGAAAGAAAAAGAGAGCAACTAACAAAAAAAACCAACCAACATGTTTGATGGTAGGAGTCATAGTCATGGCTGACTCAGAAATGAAACCTAATCAATTTCATTCATGGCTCACCTTCCTCTTTCTCTCCATCCATAATAATATTTTGATGCTGACATAACATTTTCTATTCCCCCTTTTATAAACTTTTTACTAATTAAATATTCCTAAAAAATTAATAATTAAATAAATTAAAACTTCATTATCTCCACCTTCACTTCATATTTGCGATTTTCTATCATAATTTTTATTTTTCATTATCAATTAAGTAGTTTAATTGATAATTTACTTTTTAAAATTAAAATCATTTTTTAATTTACTTTTTTCCTAAAATTAATAAAAAGCTAATTTGGATTGAAGCATGACCGCGTGAGCTAATCCCACCTGAAGCATGTCGTTTTGGCTCACTTAGAATCTGTGAAGCGTATATGAGTCATGCATGCTGCATGCCTTCCATACGGTTGCTGCTGTCGGCTCCATTTTTAATTGTTTCCAAATTTGGTGAAATGGAAACCATTGTTTTTTTTTAGTGTACACGTCACCCCTAATTTTTTTTTTCAATGAAATTACAGATGGAAGGAATAGAACTCGATACGTAGTTATCATTAGGAATGAGCATTCGGTCGGTTCGGTTTAAAATCGAACCGAACCGAATAAACTGAAAATTGAAATCTTAATATTTATGAAAATCGAACCGAACCGATTTTGGTCAAAATCGAATCGAACTGAACCGGTCTGATTCGGTTCGATTCGGTTCGGTTTGATCGGTTTCGATTTTTAATAATTTTTTTATTTTTTACACTTTATTTTTAATATTTTAAAATTTAATTAAAATATTTTAATCTTAATATGATTTAATTTCTCTATATCATTAAAAAAACATATTATTATCACTAATCGGTTCGGTTCGATTTTTTCGGTTTTTTCTAATCAAAATCGAACCGAACCGAAATAACCGAAATTTTTAAAATTAAAAATCAAACCAAATCGAAATATATAAAAAACTAAACTAAATTTTCAAATCAATTCGGTTCGATCGATTTTTTCGATTTGAACCGAATATTGTTCTGCCCTGGTTATCATTATACTATATTTGTGCGTATATGTTATCCCAACTTAAAAAAGTGCAAATTATATAATTTAATACTTTTTATTAAATCTACTCATTAAAATATTTTTTATACAATTTAATATTTCTATAGTAAAATATTTATTCAGTGATAATTATTATGTTTTTATTGATTTTTAAATAATATAAAAAATTTTAAAATATAAGCGATTATCTGACACTAATGATTAACAATTAGATAAATAATGATTTGTGGCTACAGATTAATAATATATATTATTTAAATTAAATTTATATAATTCAATATTAATATATTTTAATTTTAATTAATTGAAAATATATATAAGTGTTGATAATTAGGTGCTAATTAATATGATGACCCACCTTAATGGTGCCAAAATTGACAATCAACAGAAAGATAATGTCATCATCAATGGAAAAAAGAAAAAAAAGAGAGAATCTTAATGATGCATAAAATTACAAATTTGCTTCTTGAAATTGAATTATTTTTAATTATCCTCTTAATGATTGGCTTCTGTATTCTTCTGTTTGGATCTAATTAATGAACCTAATCATATGTATATTATAAATTTATACGTCTTTTTTAGCATGCAACATTGAAAATCTCATTGACAAAGTCCAACTAGAGAATATACATGGAAATGATCACAAGAAAAATCCCAAGGACAAACAAAAGGCTAAACTCAGATCAGTTCATAATTACAGTCTATCCATTCGAGTGCAGTCCAAACCAGATAACTCAAACATCTCCCTGATATTTAGAATAGCAAAATCCAAGAATCGAGCCACTGTCGACAACCGTAACCCATCATTTCCGGCAACTCAAGATTAGAAAAAGATCGTACCAAAATCCTGGCAGAACGCCTTCAAAAGGAGAAGAAAACAAATTAGAGGACCCTAAAGCAGCCCAAACCAATCGCATGCATTCCAGATCCACAACAATAAAAACACAACTTCAGGCAGCGAAGATGGAATACTCATGGCTTTTCTATAATATTCGGCTAGATTTCGAGGGTCGTAATTTCTACTTTCTTACAGAATTTCCATCGAAAACATTGGACTCTACACGTCACTACGCACTCTTCACAAAAAATATATATATATTTATCATAATAATCGCGAGGATTAATTAATCAAATGTTAATTAATAATAATAATAATATATTTGAAAGAAAAATTAGTTAAATTTTTAAATTTTAACTTTATTCAAAAAAAGTTTCACTCCGTGGTCTCTTTGTGATTCGATACTCTCACATTTTCCTCTTCCTTAAATCTAGCTTATTCTTTTTCCCTTCCCCACAGAAGACGATATGCATTAATTGACTATCGAAGCGGCTTATCCCGTTAAAGGACAGAATAGCCGAAAGCAATGATCATCCTGTGTTGGAACTGCCGAGAGCTCGGCAATTCTCGGACAGTTAATGCATTGAAGGATTTGGTTACTAGTTACAAGCCGAACATTTTATTTTTAATGGAAACAAAAGCTCTTAGTTCTCCTATGAAATTTTTTTGTAGTTTTTTACATTTTGATGGTTGCTTCTCAGTCAATAGACAAGGATTGGGAGGAGGTCTTGCGTTAATGTGGAAGAGTTATGTGTCTGTTTCTGTGGTTGGCTTTTTTCAAATTTTATTGATTCGGTTGTTTCGGAAGGTAATGTTCAATGGAGGTTTACTGGTTATTATGGGTTTCCAGAATCACAACGACAATGTCAGTCTTGAAACCTTATTCGAGTTTTTATCTCGTAGAAGCTCTCTTCCGTGGCTTTGTTCGGGAGACTTTAATGATTTATACACGAGAGATGAGAAAGAAGGAGGAGCAACTTTGTCAAATTATCTTATGCAGGGGTTTAAACAGGCACTTGAGGACAGTAATCTTATTCAAATACCCACTATTGGCTCTTTCTTCACATGGGAGAAAGGCAGGGAGTCGAATAATCTGGTTAGAGAGAAGCTTGACAAAACCCTTGCCACTGAGGACTGGGCTCGTAAATTCACTAATGTTGTCTGCTTGGTTGTTCATGTTCCTAGATCGGATCACAAACCGTTGGTGATTAATACAGCTCCTAAGGATAATAGGGGAGATAGAAGGAGATTTCAATTTGATAATACATGGTTACGTGATGAGGGTCTGGCTGAGGTTGTTAAAGGAGCTTGGATTAATTCTATACCACGCAACCTTTTAATGAAATGTGATGATTTAGTTTCTGCTCTTTCGTTGTGGGGTAGGAGTAGAAATAGAGAATTTTGGCAAAAGAATAAGACTATACAGAGATTATTGGATAATAGGCCCAGTACTGTTTCTCACACCTCTTTAAAGGAAGATTGAAATCGTCTCCTTGAGCAGGAAAAGCTAGACTTAAATAGTAGGCAAAGTGCTTTTGGCTTAAAAATGGGGACTGAAATACAAAATTTTTTCATGCACAAATTAATGGTAGAAGAAGAATGAACCGTATCACTAAATTAAAGGAGTCGTCGGGTACCTGGATTGAGGATGAGCAGGAAATTAAAAATCATGTTCTGCATTATTTTCAGTCTATTTTTTATGGTGGTTCTGTGGATTGTGAACGGGTTCTTGAGTTGGTGCCACCCTTGATTAGTGATGTCGATAATATTGATCTTTGTGCTCCCTTTTCGAATGAGAAATTTAGAGCTGTTTTTTTTTTCAGATGAATCCAGACAAGGCGCCTGCACCGGATGGGTTAAATCCTGCATTTTACCAGAGATTTTGGCACTTGATTGGCAATGATGTTTTTTATTATTGTCGCCTATGGCTTCAACAAGGTACTTTTCCTTCTTCTCTTACTGAAACATTGATTGTTTTGATCCCTAAAGTGGATAGGCCTGAAACAGTTAAAGACTTTCGTCCAATTGCGTTATGTAATATGTTATATAAGATTGTGGCTTAAGCTTTGGCGAACAGATTTAAAAGGGTCCTTCCTATAATTATCTTTGAGAATCAGTCTGCCTTTATCCCTCATCGGTTGATTACCGATAATGCTATGGTTGCGTTTGAAATGATTCACAATCTGAAAATTAATAAGGGCAAAAATGATGGTAATTGTGCACTTAAAATTGATATTTCTAAGGCTTATGATATGGTAGAGTGTGAGTTTCTAAAAGGCATGCTGGAACGATTTAGTTTTTCTACTCAATGGATTAGGTGGTTGACTATGTGCTTTTCGGAAGTTTCTTACAATATCAATTTTAATGGTGATTGGATTGGTTCTATTGTGCTTGGTAGAGGTCTTCGACAGGGGGATCCTATTTCTCCGTATATCTATTTGGTGTGTGCGGAAGGCTTATCCTTACTACTTAAAGATACTGAATCTAAGGGCTGGTTATAGGGCTGTAGGGCAGGTGCTAGATGCCCAAATATCTCACATTTATTTTTTGCAGATGATTCTCTGCTATTTTTTAATGCTAGACTGGAGGGAGCAGATAGTATTAAATCTATTCTCAATACCTATGCGGCTGCTTCTGGACAAGTGGTGAACTTCAACAAATCTGGCATTTTCTTCAGTCCCAATGTGGTATCCTCTGTAAGGTCTAATATCAGTAATATCTTGGATATTCATTCACCATTGAGTCATAGTGCCTATCTGGGGTTACCTTCTCTTATTGGGATGAACAAAAAAGCAATTTTTGGTTTTTTGAAAAAAAGAATTTGGAAGAGGATTAATTCATAGAGTAGCAGATTCCTATCTAGAGCAGGCAGGGAGGTTCTCATAAAATCTGTATTGCAGACTATATGTGCATATTGTATGAATACTTTTTTTATTCCCATTACTATTTTGAATGAATTGCATAGAATGGTCAATGACTTTTGGTGAGGGGGTAAAAGAGAAGGGTAGAGAGGTATTAATTGGCTAGCGTGGGAGAAGATGTGTAGTAGAAAGAAGGAGGGGGGTATGGGGTTTCGGGACTTTAGAAGTTTTAATTTGTCTTTACTTGGCAAACAACTGTGGAGGTTCTTAACAAATCCTAATACTCTTTGTTATAGAGTGTTTAAAGCAAAGTACTTCCCAAATGGTGATTTATTTTCCGCCAATGTAAGTAATGGTACTAGCTTTGTTTGGAAAAGTGTGATGACATCAAGGGAGTTGATTCCAAGGGGTACAAGGTGGAGGGTGGGTAATGGAGAGAAGATTTTAGTGGCTTCAGCTCACTGGATTCCTAAGGATGATACCTTTTTTGCAGATGATGGCCCCAATTTTATTGAACAATATTTGCGTGTTTGTGATCTTTTTGAAGGTAATGGGAGGGTTTGGAACATTACTCTTTTAATGAAGCTTTTTTCTTCAAGAGATATCAGGGTTATTATTAGTATTCCTATTAGTATTACCAATAAGGAAGATTTCCTCTTGTGGCACTTTGATAAAAGAGGTGTGTATACGGTGAAATCCGCATACTTTGTGTGTATAGACTTGCTAGGAAGATCATATTTTAATATGGGAGGTGAGTTGTGGACTAGTTTGTAGAATGTTTCGGTCGCTCCAAAAGTAAAGAATTTTTGTTGGAGAGCTTGTAGGAATATATTGCCTACAAAGGATAACTTAAGGCAAAAGAGTGTGGATGTGGATGCTAGATGTCTTTTGTGCCATGGAGATGAAAGTGTCAATCATATTTTGTTGCATTATCCTGTGTCCAAGGAAGTTTGGAGGTTAGGGAGAGTGGGAGATTTGCAGCCTAATGATAATTTTTTTTAATTTTTTACTACAGATTTTGAAGTACAAGGACAAAGTTTAAAAAACCTTTGTAATGGTCAGCGCATGGAGATTATGGTCAGCAAGGAACTCATTATTATGGAACTAGATGTAAAATTCAGCTGCTCACCTTGTGGAAGACGTCATGCATCATATCTTGGATTGGAAAGCTGCTCAACATGCTGGTGCTTTGCATGGAAATACCATTGCTACTTTATATCAGTGCATGAACTTGTTTTATTCCTTAAACCCTGCTCGTGATCCTGAAGTCATTCCTCTCCAAATTCGTGCGTCATCTTCAAATTTGGACAATTTCAGTTGGCTTTATCAAGTTGATGGAGCTTTGTTTTAAGCTCAAGATTTTATTGGCTAAGATTTTGTTGTGAAAAACTCTGAGAATATATTTCAATGTAGTGTTTCTAGTTTCTCGGAAGGTAATGGTATGCCGGTAATTGTTGAAGTTTTAGCTCTCCGTCACTGTTTGCTCTTTGCGATAGAATTTTTGCCTTTTAATGGCTGCATTCTTATGGACTGTTTGCAGGTAGTTCAAACTCTTCAGTTTACACATTTAGACATTTCTGAATTGGGTTTGATTTTGAATGATTGTAAATTTTTGTTAGACCCTATAACTGATATTTCTGTTAGATGGGTTTGTCGTCATGCCACTCTAACTGCTCATACTTTGGCTAGAGAATCTATTAGATATGATCGTCATTCTGTTTAGGATGATATTCATTTTTATTTGATGAAATTTTATTAATACAACCAGTCGTTTTGCTTTAAATTGAAAGAAAAATTAGGTCGAATGTTGTTGGTGTACCTCCTAATTAGGTTGCTGCTTTAGAAATAAAGGTTGGAGACTTTTACTACTTTTTATGATCTACGAAATCTAATGTACGTAGTTGAAAATACTGTTTCTTGTCTTAGCGTTTGACTTTTTGTACTACATGTTAAACTTTTATCAATAAATTAGATTGATTCAATTTATTTTAATGTTATTTTTAATTTGGGATTTTTACTATTTAAATTTAAATTTATTAAATTAAATTAGATTAATTCCGCGAATTATGCAGTCTTATATAACATTTTTTATATGGGAGATCAAATATAATAATAGAAGCTATTAAATTACTCTATTTTTACTTTCAATCTGTCTATTTTTTTAAGTGTATTATTCGTATAATTAATTATTTGATTAATATTAAAACAAAATTATATTTGAGATGAACACTACCTTCTTCTTGATAGGCTTATAGTTTGGATGTTCTACTTTCTTGTTATAATGTAGTTGTTTCAACTGTTTTTGTGATTATGCAAATGTAAATTTAGTGCACTTATATATAAATCACGTATATGGATATGTAGTTAATTATTATACGAAAGTTGTCAAAAGATGAAACATGTTTGATTAATCTAATAGTAATTCAAGAAAGATCAAATTAATTAATAAAGTGCAATACATTTCATTACATGCTCATAAAACTTAAAAACTTCTTCAAAAGATAAAGTGGTTGATATTCTCTTATAAAATAACTGCACAATGATATAATTGTCCATAAATAGAAATAAATATCAAATTATAAATTTTATAATTATATTTATAAAACGATTAGTTTGTTTAAAAATATATTAGAGATGAAAAGATACGACTAATTAATATAACAGCTATTATAGCACGAATACTTTATGAAAATTCAAACTATGTATTGTGAAAAATATCATATATAACAAGCTGAGTCATTTTCACACACAATGGTAGAAATTTCAGCTGCGTATGAGGCTACTCCAATATGGGGGTGAGGAGAGGACCACAGCTCTATTCATATCTGGCCTTGATATATATGTGAAATAGACACTGCGCCACCATCATTTTGCAACTCCATTAATTATCCTTTTAATTTTCAACTCCAATTTCAATAGAAAAGTCTCAAATGGATTGCTCCTTCCCTTTATATATATATATATATATATCTATCCACCAGCTGGATTCATCATCTTCAGCTCAAATATCTTAATTAACCCTTCTACTTTACTTCTAAAATCAATTGCATTTTAAATGTTAATTTCAATTTTACTCATTCTAATCCTTGTGAAATTTAGAATTTTTTCTTTCACATTAGAGCTTTTACTCTGCCTCTAAAATCAATTATAACCTTGTATCTAGTTTGTCTTGTTCAAATCCTATCCTTGTTTGAAATTAAGCAATGAAACTATTTTTCTCGGATTGTCTAAATTACATATTAATGAGAAGATTTCAAATTTTACTTTTATAATATAATTTAAATATTCTTATTTTATACTCTTAGTTTATTAATTACTCTAAACCTCAAGATTATACTATATTAATGTTTATTTGTATGATTTTAATATATTATTTTTCTGATTTACAACTAAACCAAACTATTTGCGAATCTCAAATTTTTATTTCTGTTATATTTTCAATAAATTTTTATGGACTTAATAAACGGTGCCTTCGTGCAAGCTTGTCTGTACTTGCTGAAAGAAAAGGCCATGTGCTGCATAAGGCCAAAAACCTGTACCAGCCAAACCCTTGAAAAAAGAAGGCTTTTTTGGTCAGTTGAGGAAGGTAATATTTCACTACCAATCAAACAGGTCCCCATTCAAAAAATCAAATAAATTTAAGAGTATACAACTGGCCTTCCATTGAACAAACGTTATTATATGTATATTATTATCATCATTAAAACACAAAAAGAATTTACGTAGTTTTCTAAATCATCATCAGTAAAATTGACTAAACAACCAACTGAACCGGCATTTTTCAGCCGGACGGGTACACCTTAATTACGCTACTAACCTAAACGAAATTCTTAATTTTTTTATGTATTTACTTCTCTATCCCTATTACTTGTACTTATTTACACCACCGCAACTGTTATGACCCGTCCATTCTCCACCGTCCGATTATCTTCTTCTCACATCACTGAACATGAGTTAGGATTCTCGTCGCTGAACATCTGCGGAGCATGCATTGGGTGGTGATACGCTGGTTCCATCACATACCCCTGATTTACATATCCTTGTTGTACGTACCCATGGGTCATCATCGGGTACCCATGGTTCACCGGGTAGGATCCATGTTGGGGCTCCGCTGCGTAACTGTGACCAAACATTCCATCAAACCAATGAGTCGGTGCCGGTGCTGGATAGTACTCCATCTTGCTCACCTCCACCTTAGCTCCACCACCACCACTTGCTGCCGCCGCTGCCTCCTTCTTGCCACCGTCTCCTTCTTTCTTCTCGCCGTCGCCTCCTTTCTTTTCTTCCTCTTTCTTAGGGGGAACCACATCCACGTTCCTCCTCAGCTTCTCCTTGAGGTAAGGCACCATTTCCTTCGCATCCATTGTTCCCTTCACCGTGACCAAGTCCTTTGGTCCGTCAACTGTCACGCTATTAACCCCTGTTCATTGGCCACATCAGAATTCCGTCAGCTTTGGATTCTAAGATAATCTCATTATTATAATATGATTTGAAATATTATTTGTTTAAGTACCTTTGAATTTCAAGATAATCTTCTTCATCTTTGAAATGCAACCATCGCAGTGTGTCCTGATTTTCAAAACGACCGTACTCTGCACCGTTTCAATTCAATTTAAGGCCTTTTTTTTTCCACGCACTTGATTCCGGTTTGATAAACAATTGAGAAATTAATTCTTAATAAAATTTTACCTCTTTTGGTGGTTTTTTTTCCTCGGGCTTTTTCTCCTCGGACTTCTTCTCGGCTTTTTCATCGGGTTTCTTATCACCGCCGTCCTTCTTAGGCTGAGGAGATACAATATCTACTTTCTTCTTGATTTTCTCCTCCAGCCTCTCCTTAACTTTCGCCGGGTCTACCTTCCCGGTCACCGTCAATTTGTTGCCTTCACAGTCTGTCTTCACCGCTTCCACACCTTCAATAACCAATAACGTGCATATTAATCCAAAATTCCAGTTTTACTTCAACTAAAGCAACTCTATTAAATTTTCAAAAAAAAAAAAAAACCCTCACCTTCTAAATGTTTAACAGCGCGTCTAATTTTCTTGGCACAACCCTCACAATGCATGTCCACCTTATAAACGGAGATGACCTTGGCGTCATCTTTCTTCTCGCCGCCGCCGGCAGGTTCTGCTGCAGCTGGTTTCTTTTCAGCACCCATTTGTCGGTTACCTGTTTAGCTAAACCGCTAAAGACCTCTGAGAGAGCGTTTTTGGTTTATGGAATTGAATTGTTTTTGAAGGACTGAAACCAGGCAACGGTAGGGAATATATAAAGAGAGGAAAAGGAAAGGATTGTATGGTGGTGGATGTATGGGATGTTATATGGACATACATGGATGATCATGATAATAAAATATCATGATATGATAGATGAGGTCAGCTTGGGTGGGCGTGTAAGAGTCGCCGCCTGATTGGACTAAAAATAGTAATCGAAACTGGAAGTCATCGTTGGTTTAAATCATATAGTTTTTGACTTGACCGTGACCACTCAACTAAAAGGACTCTAATACCCTCCAGAACATTCCACGCCTATGAGATAATGTAGTGGGGTAGTCATGTAATTGAGACGCGTGCACGCGTCGACTTTGGAATTGGCTTTGCAGCTCCCACAGTAAAGTTAAGAGAGCTGTTATTTTATTGGGAGTGTGAATTGTTAAATGAAAATTTCCTTTTTGGTACTTAGTTTTTGGTTTATTTATAGAATAACTCTTTTTTTTTTTTTTTTTGTATAATTGAAAGTCATTCTGACGTGGAATGGATCAATTTGGCGTCGTGTCATGTTTGTCGCTGTGTCGTGTTGTACATTCCAATGCCCACTGTGATTTTTTATACATATAAACTTAGTAATATGCTAAGTATTCCTTAGGTAAATCAGAAAGAGATAGTAATACATTAAAAATAATTTTTAATAAAAGAAGAAGAAGCTTTCAAGTAGTAGAAATGGTATAAATATTTGTTTTTGAAGTGTGAATGGATTGACTCTGTATATACAGGAATTGGGAAGAGATGAGGCAAACAGTGAAAGGATAGAAATATAGGACTTTACGAGGAATGCTAACGAAATCAGTGACGTAAGAGAAAATCTACAAACTAATGGATAATTTTTTTCTATCAGAAGCCAATGGATAATTTCTTTCTTGAACAGCGACTGGTGAATCCTCTTTGTAGGCTTGTTGCCCTAGGCACCATAATCGTCATTAAGAAAAATTACTTTTTAGAGAACATTAAATTACTATTATATCCTTAAACTTTTAGGGAATTAATTAATTTATTTTTATTTAAAAATCATTCAATTAAAATATATTAATATTTATAAATTTTAATTTTTTAATAATTTTATTAAAAATATTAATTATATATATTATTTAATCTTCTAATTTTAATATTTAACTTTTATAATTTTAAAATTTTTAATTGTTTTTAAACTAATAAAATTTTGCATTTTCAAAACATATTAAATATAAATATATTTGATTATTAATAGATAAATTACAATACTTAAAAGTAGCTTATATTTTAAAAAAAATAAAAAAAACTTTTTTTTGACTAAATTTAATAACAATAGTATTTTCTTCTCACGCATTTGAATTAAGCAAACTTTAATTCTATTTAGGTTTGAATTTTAATTTTTTATTTAATAAAAAATTAATAAGTTAAATACTAACCGAGAGTTGATTTTGTTGGAATTTCTATGGTTACTTGACTTAAAAAAAATAATAAAATTGCTTTTAAATTAAAATTAAAGATTTACACGAATTGATATCCATTAAGTAATTACTTTTTCAGAAAATATAATAATTTAACAAAAAATTAGATTTTTAATTATATATATATATATATATATATATATATATTTTACATATGTATTATATTAAATTATTAAACATCTATTAAATTATTTGTCTAATAAATAGCGGTGAATATTTAATTAATTAAATTTAAAATTAATTAAATAAATTAAAAATTAAAATTTTAATATTTGATACAATTGAATGAAATGATTTTGGATAGAAATTAATTTGAATCAAACTGGTCTAATTTAATTTAATTCGATTCAATGAATTTGACTTTTTAATGAATATTTTATTTTTATATTTATTTTCAGTATTTTAAAATTTAATTAAAATTTTTAAATAAAAATTATGGTTTAATCTATTTATATTATTAAAAATAATATATTATTATCACTAATCAGTTTAATTTAATTTTAATGATTTTTTATTATTAAAACTAAATTGAATCGAAATAATTAAATATTTTTAAAATAAAAATTAAATCGAACTAAAAAAATAAAAAATAAAAATAAAAATTTAAATTAATTTAATTCGATCAATTTTTTCAATTTACACCAAATAACACATACTTCTACTAATAATTACATAAATAATATTTCTTATTGATTAAAAATAATATTTTATTTTATTGTTTACGGAAAATGTTGTTATCTTTATACTTTTAATTTAGTGTTTTTATTTTATATTTCTTGAAAATGTGACTCTTTTTATAAATTAATATTTGTTCATAAAATAATTACTTACAAAAATGTGTAGACTATCATTTTATATAAAATTTGTAAGATAAAAATACAAATTGTTTTTAAAAAATATAAAAATAAAAATTTTATAGATTTAATTTTTAAAAAATTGCAAAAAAGGATATTATGTTATTATACCCTTTGAAATATTATATTTTTTATTAATATAATAACCTTTTTAAATATGATTAGCTTGTAAAAAAATAAATATTAGTTCGTGACTCACATTTAAATTTTTTTTCAATTGAAAATTGAGAATTGAAAAATTTTTTTTTTTTGAATTGAGAATTGAGGATTGAAAAAATAGATTATGAAATCTCTTAAATTTATTTAAATGTATTTACCATCAGTTAAATCTGAAAGTGCAAAAAAAAAATATTAATTAATTATTATGTATTAAAAATATTTTCATTTTTTTATAATATTTAATAGTTAAATCTAATAAAAAAATTAACTAATAAATATTTTAAAATGTATAAATTATTTTAAAATATTTTAAAAAATTAATAGATTAATTAATAAATTTTTTCATATCATAAAAATTAAATATTAAATTTTTTAAAAATCTTTATAATATTTATATGCATTGGAGGAATTGACTATTGATCTCAATGGAATTGAAATGGAAAATTCCGGTATTGATCATTTTGCTGCTGAAGAAAAGCCAAGAATGATTGGTCATATCTTAAAAAATTGCAACTTTTTCTTTGAGAAATTTCTAAGAACCAGCCTAGGAAAGCGGACTTCTTGGTTGAACCACCTAATAGCTCCCAATTAATATTAGGCAAAAACAAACGTGAAACATGCACTTCACTCCTTCCCACTTAGAGTTATAAATGAATTAAACTATTCGTGAGTTACTCGAGATTCAACTTGATAAAAATTTAATCGATCTCAATTTTGAGACTCGTCACCTAAACGAGCCAAACTTAAACTCAATAGTATTCCGCTTATTAAAACTCGCGAGCTGACTCGTTGAACAGACTCAAGAACAGGCTCGTTGAGCAGACTCGTTAAATAGATTGTTTAAGTAAACTGATTAATTAATTCATTAGGTAAACTCATGAACAAGTTCATATATTATTAAAAAAAAATAACTATAAAATTATAAAATTTAAATTATTATAAATACTTGAAAATTATACTATTAAAAATTACAAATAACTAAGATAAACTATTATAATAAATATTTTTTAAAATTAAAGTATAATTATAAAAATCTTTTGTATATAACTATTATAATAAGATTCCATAAAATTAATGTATAATCACAAATAACTAATATTAATTATTGTAATAAATATTTCTTAAAATTATAGTATTACCTGATAAATTGAGTTAGTGAAAATTATATATTTTTTAAAATTAAAGTATAATTATAAATTCTTTTTTTATATAACTAAGCATACAATATACAAGATGATAATAATTATCAAAATATAATAATAATAATTAATTAAGTAGACAATATATATTAATCAAATATTATTAGTTAAAAGAGTATTATTGGTTAAAGTATCAAAGCATTATTGATTAAAAATAATAATTATTGATAAGAGTATTTCGTTTTCAAATTTTGTCTTAACTAAGCATTATTGGTTAAAAGTTTTAACTTATAAGAATCTAATCAATCCTATATCAATACTATAAATAATTAAAAATTATATTTTTAGAAATTATAAATAATAATAAGTACTTTTTAATATTATTATTCAAGTAGTATTACCTGATAAATTGAGTTGTAAAATTAGATACTTTTTAAAATTAAAATATAATTATAAAAATCTTTTTAAACTAGATACTACTATAAATATTTAATTAATCATTATTAATATATTTATATAATTATGACTGTGTAGTTGTCGAAATCGGTAAAAAATAACATTTTTGGTTATCAACAATTTTAAAACTATAGATAATGGCAAAATGATCGAATCCACAAGAAATTGATACTTACTTATTTTACTTATCAAGATCAAGTAAACAAACTGAAAGTAAAATAAAAAGGGGGATTTTGAGATTGATGAATTAAACTAATACTAAAGGCAACAAAGTAAAACAAATAATTAAAGTAAAGAGATTCAATAATGAGAAAGGCTCTAGTTGAAGAATTGGATCCACTTTAGTTGTTGGGATTGATTATTGACACAAAAATTCCTTTATTTGATTCAATAAATTAGTTATGAAGGTGGAAGACGCTTCTCACTACCATATCCCTCCTTAAGCATAAATCAATTAGAGAACGTCCTCTAATTAATTATTAATCAACAAGTTGCCAAGGAACGTCCTTGGACCTTTAACATCTAATAACTGTCAATTGCGTTAAGAAATAGAGAGACCTAATTTTAGCTACCCAAATGTATGGTGATATTGCTAGATCATGCAATTTCCTTAGTTTTTACATCAAGAGTTACTTGTGTTTGAATAATTCAAGTAATTACGGACTTAAAACTATCCAAACTAACAAATTATTACTTTGCAATCAAGAATTAATGGGCCCCATTGATCTAAACAACAAAGCAACAATAGAATTAAGCATGAAATTGCGTAAATATTGATAAACAAAAGATAAACAATATATGTTCAGATCTCCCAATATATAAAACAACCAAAGTTTCACCTAATCTTCAACTAGAAAAAGAGGTTTCAGCCACTCATGACTAAAACAAAACAAAAAAATAAAAGAAAGAGAAGAGGAAGAGGAACTGGCGGCTTGGAGAAGAAGGAGGCGTGCGGCTTGCAATCCAAATGGGAGATAAGAAGTTTCTTGATTGTTTGTGATCCTTTTATAGCTGAAAGTGTTGCCCTAAGTTTCCTTGATGAGGTGGAGCCTTCTTTTGAATTTTGAATTTTGAATGCTGAATTTTGAATTTTGAATTTTGGATGTTCTCTTTTGAATTTTGAATTTTGAATTCTTGGAAGGCAAGTGCATCTTCTTGAGATTTGACTTCCTTAATAAGGGAAAGACTTCTTGAAGATTTGAAATTTGAATTTCAAATAACTCTGTTGTCTGTACTTTCCTTATTTATCTTCACTTCATCTGCAACTTGGCTTGGGCAAACTATGTTTGTTCTCCTTTATCCTCTTTTAGGCAGTTTCAAGAGCATTTTCACCAAATTACCTCTTTACATCGTGATAATCGTCGGGCCTCGCACCCCCTTGGTGTAATACCCGGCTAGACTCCGGTATCGGAATTCCTACCGTCCGGTGGAATCTCGGATGTCGGAGATCTCTAGAAGGGTAGAAACATGTTTTATAAAATGTTTTCATGAATTTTAATGGTTTTAAAGTATGAAACTAAATTAGTTTTTGCATGAAAATAGCATTGGAGGAAAACCCAGGTTCGGCCGCCGAAAGTCAAGTTCGGCCGCCGAACATGCATGCGTTTTGGAGGCACGTTAGGCCCCCGAAAGCATGAGTGAGGGCAGTCCAGGTTCGGCCGCCGAAAGTCAAGTTCGGCCGCCGAACATTGCATGGATGCGGAGGCACATTCGGCCCCCGAACGTGGCCTGGCCAGCCACCTATAAATGGGGCACTTAGCCGAAATGGGCGCTTTCTCCCATTTTCGGCCACAGCAAGCTTCCGACCTTCCTTTTTCAACTCTTGTGTTCTTCCTCCAAATCTCTACCATTTTTCTTGAGTTTTAAGCTTGCATTGAAGGTTTTGAGCTTTTAAACCAAGTTTTGGAGCTTTGGGAACTCAGGAGCTCATTTTCGTGGATCTCCAAGTTTAGGTCGTCTCCCTCTCGATCTTCAAGAGGTAAGAGCCGATCTTAAGCTCCTCATGTGTTTTAAGTAAGTTTTAAGTGATTTTATGGGATAGAATGGCATGTATAGGGTTGTATGAGTTTTTAAGCAAATGTTAGGTTTTATGTGATTTATGAACAATGTGGCATGTTTGAGTATGCTTGAAGTGTTGTAGTTGGGGTATTTGATGTTTTGAGGCCCCTAGGAACTTGTATGCATGTTTTGGTTGAGTGGTATGCATGATTGGTGAGTTTGGAGGCGAAAATGCATTTGGGAACCAAGTTTCTGCCCTTTGGCAGAAACCAGGTTCGGCAGCCGAAGGCACTTTCGGCCGCCGAACATGGCTGGGGAGGCAGGCCTTTCGGCTGCCGAAGTTGCCCCCGAAAAGAGACTTTCGTCTCTGTCAGGCACTTTCGGCCGCCGAAGGTGCCGCCGAACCTACCTGAGTTTCGTCTCTGTCCAGGACTTTCGGCCGCCGAAGGTGCCGCCGAAAGTGCCCTGTTCAGCCACTTCATGCATATCTCTATGTGATATTTTCAGGATGTTTTAGGGGGTTTTTGGGGGATATATTAGAGTTATGTTTATGTATGTTTGGTCCCTCATTGGAGTCCACCTGTGTAGGTTCGGACCCGAGGAACCAAGGACCCCAGCAGTGAGCCAGCTGCTACAGAGTTTGTCAGAGTCAGCCAGAGGTGAGTGGAACTAAACTTAACCTTTTAAAAAAAAAAAAATGAATGAAATGCTTTTATCATGCTTCATGCATCATGATCATATTATAGGTTGTTTGCATTAGAATTCACGACTATGCCGCATTGTATTGTTGTGATAGATGATAATGGATGGACATTAGGATGATTCATTAGCCTTCTATATACGAAGACCTGTGGTGCCCATAATAGGGCCGGGCAATACGAAGACCTGTGGTGCCCATAATAGGGCCGGGCAATAACTCCGAGTACGAAGTCCTGTGGTGCCCATAATAGGGCCGGGCAATACGAAGTCCTGTGGTGCCCATAATAGGGCCGGGCATGGAGTTGAGGGATTTTTGAATCAGTCCATCCGTGGTGTGATTTGTTTGTGCAGTGACGCATTTCATGATAGCATGTTTTAAATATTCTTTTTACAGTTCTACTCACTGGGCATCTAGCTCACCCCTCTCCCCTAACCCTCAGGTTTGCAGGTACGGGATAGATAGAGAAGGCAAGAAGAAGAAGTCATATGTATGTAATAGTTAGATTGTGGACATGACAATTGTATTATGATGAAATGTAAAAATATTCAGGATGTTATGTAATGAGGTCATTGAAGATAGAGTTGTGCTTGACCATAATATATTGTTAATCCCTTTTGTATATACATGATCTTATGTTATGATGTTTATGTAAACTAACTCAACACAGGTTATTTTGCCTTTAAGGCTTGATGAGATCCCACAGAGGGACTATGTTATGTATATGTTCAGAGTATGCACAGGTTGAGTTAGTTGATGACAATTGTATGTATGAAGAAAAGTTTTAATTTTTATGCATGTTGTTGATCATGTATGGGATTATACAGGTTTACAGGTTATATGTCAGGCTTGCTACGGGTCCCGGCGGCCTTAAGTCGACCCGGATCCTAGCGCCGGTAGCGGTCCGGATTTCCGGGGCGTTACAGAATGGTATCAGAGCCCTAGGTTCATAGGATTGGACCTAGAGTGTCGGGCTCATAGATGTTATAGAAGGTCAAGCACAATAGGAAAGTCATGTCCACTAGGATAGGATGTTGAGTCCTGTCTTGCATGATGATGTGAAATGCCATGACTTTATGCATGTGCATTAATGATATGCTATGATATGAATGATGTATATGCGATGAGGGTTCATGTGTGCCCACATGAACCATATGATGCTAATGTTTGCTTGTTCTGAGCTGTTTTTCAGAGAATAGGATGAGAGGAACTCGTCGATCTGCGCGATTGACTGGAGTGCCACCTGAGGATGAGGGCACGAGCGCCCGTCCTCCTACATTGCCTAGGGCAATGTCTTGTAGAGCCAACAGAGAGAGAGTGTCAAGGGACCCTAGAAGGTCTTTTGATGCTAGCAGAAGGGGGACAGATAGAGGAGGAAGTTCTTCAGATGTGAGGGAGGTTATGGAAGAGGATCAGAGGAGGGATGGGAACCTGGATGTGAGCATGCAGGAAGAAGGGACAGGGGAGTCTCAGGGAGGCGTTCAGGCCTCGGGGTATGGTTTTCCACCCCATTATCCACCCTTCCCACAGGGTTCAGGGTATCCGATGGGAGGCACATCGGATTACTCCAGCTTTAACCCCTACCCTACCTACATGCCTTATCCACCTTTCTATCCACCCTATACACAGTACCCAGTTTATCCACCCTCACCCTTCTATCCAAACCCGGCAAACCCCACCTCGGGGAATGCTGCACCTCCACCTCCACCACCTACAGAACCAGCAGCCCCAGTTACTCAACCTCCTAGACCTAGCTCAGTCGATGGGAGCAAGGTAAAGATGACAGATTACCTCAAGCTAGATGCTCCCAAATACAAGTCAGGGGATGACCCCTTTGAGTATCTGAGAGTAGTGAAGACAATAACTGATGAGCTAGGGGCAAGTGACAGCAGGGCCATTCAGATGGCAGGGTTCACTTTAAAGTGCAAGAAGGCACGGGAATGGTTCAAGTGTTATGTGGACCCGAGACTAGACGGTATGACATGGGAAGAATTTGCGAATGAGTTCGCTGGATGGGCTTTTCCAGACAGTTCTAGAGAACTGAAAATGATTGAGTTTGAGCAACTGAGGCAGTCAGAGTACATGAGTGTAGAGGAGTTCACGAATAAATTCTTGGAGCTATTGCCTTTTTCAGGGCAAGCTCTAGATTCAGATACAAAGAAAGCCAAGAAATATGTTATGAAGCTGCATTCCAGGTACTCCTCGTTGGTTCAGTCAGCTGAGAGAGAAAGTTTCCACACTGTGGTGGATATGGCTCGAAGAATGGAGGCAAGTGCTATAGTTGAGGGGTCAGTGAAGCAGTCAGTGACCCAGTCTTCAGGGGTTAAGACCCCAAATAGAGGAGGACCAGGTTTCTCTTCTCAGAGCTCAGGTAAGAAGAGGTGGGATAGCACCACCAAGAAGCCGAAGAAGAATAAGTTTTGGAACAAATTGAAATCCGGTCTGGGATTCGGCGGTGGCTCGAGCTCAGGCTCAGATGGTACAGAATGCCAGAGATGTGGAAGACCGCACAGGGGAGTGTGTCGAGCTGGGACTAATGCATGTTTCAGATGTGGACAGGAGGGACACATAGCTCGGGATTGTCCTAGAGCGCCTTTTATGGGCCAGCCCCAGCAGACAGCTTCTGGTAGTGTGGCACAGCCAGCAGTTCCAGCCACAACTCAGGGCAGTGGCAGAGGTAGAGGGAGAGGGGCAGCCTCTTCTTCTGGTTCCCGAGGTGAAGGTCCAACAGCTCCAGCCAGGATCTTCACCATGACACAGCAGGAGGCTAACACATCCAACACCGTGGTGTCAGGTAATCTCGTCATTGGGTGTTCTGATGTGCATGCATTAATGGACCCAGGTGCATCTCATTCATTTATTGCTCCGAGAGCCGTTGAGAGGTTAGGTCTGATAGTCTCTGGGTTAGAGTGTCCCCTATGGGTCAGTGGACCCAAGTGTGACCCGTCAGTGGCAGTGTCAGTCTGCCAGTACAGTCCAGTTTTTATTGAGGGAAGATGCCTCTCCGCCGACCTTGTGGTTCTAGATTTGACAGACTTTGACGTCATTCTAGGGATGGATTGGCTATCTACCCATGGTGCTACCTTGGACTGCAGGGACAAGGTAGTCAGGTTCAGAGATCAGAACGGGTCAGAGGTCGTCTTCAGAGGAGACAAGAGGGGCACACCTAGAGGTCTGATATCAGCTCTTCAGGCTCGTAGGTTGCTTAGGAAGGGATGTCAGGGGTACTTAGCTCATGTGAGAGAGCTAGACAGTCAGGTCAGGGAGCCGGCCTCGGTGCCAGTTGTCAGAGAGTTTCAGGATGTCTTTCCTGATGAGCTTCCAGGTTTACCACCTGCTAGGGAGATAGAGTTCGAGATAGAGTTGATGCCTGGAACTAGACCGATCTCTATCCCTCCCTACAGGATGGCTCCAGCCGAGTTAAAGGAGTTGAAAGAGCAATTGCAAGAGCTGGTAGAAAAGGGTTTCATCCGACAGAGTACCTCACCTTGGGGTGCTCCGGTCTTGTTTGTGAGGAAGAAGGATGGATCCCTTAGACTTTGTATCGACTACAGGCAGTTGAACAAAGTCACTACCAAGAATAGGTACCCATTGCCTAGGATCGATGATCTATTCGACCAGCTAGCCGGAGCGGGTTGTTTCTCCAAAATAGATCTAAGATCGGGGTACCATTAGCTAAGGATAAGGGATGAGGATGTGCCAAAGACGGCTTTCAGGACCAGATATGGGCATTTTGAGTTCCTTGTGATGCCGTTCGGGTTAACTAACGCCCCTGCAGCATTCATGGATCTCATGAACAGAGTGTTTAGCCAGTACCTGGATCACTTCGTTATTGTCTTCATAGATGACATCTTGGTGTATTCCAGGAATGCAGAGGAGCATGCCCATCATCTGTGGTTGGTCTTGCAGACTTTGAGGGAACATGGCTTGTATGCCAAGTTCTCTAAATGTGAGTTCTGGCTGAGGAGCATTTCGTTCTTGGGGCATGTAGTGTCAGAGAATGGTATTGAGGTAGATCCCAAGAAGACAGAGACTGTGGCTAACTGGCCTAGACCCACTTCAGTGACGGAGATTAGAAGTTTCTTGGGTTTGGCAGGTTACTACAGGAGGTTCGTTCAGGACTTCTCAAAGATAGCAGCTCCTCTGACCAGGTTAACCAAGAAGAATCAGAAATTTCTGTGGACCGACCAGTGCGAAGAGAGTTTCAAGGAGCTTAAGAAGAGGTTGACTTCAGCACCAGTGTTAGCTCTGCCATCTAGTGATGAGGACTTTACAGTCTTTTGTGATGCGTCCCGTGTGGGACTGGGTTGTGTACTGATGCAGAATGAGAAGGTGATCGCTTATGCTTCTAGGCAGCTGAAGAAGCATGAGTTGAATTACCCCACACATGACCTTGAGATGGCAGCAGTAATCTTTGCACTCAAGATGTGGAGGCATTACCTCTATGGGGTGAAATGTGAGATCTTTACAGATCATAAGAGCCTGCAGTACATCTTGAGTCAGAGGGATCTGAATTTGAGGCAGAGAAGGTGGGTGGAGCTGCTGAGTGACTATGATTGCAAGATTCAGTATCATCCGGGTAAGGCGAATGTCGTGGCAGACGCCCTAAGCCGGAAGTCACTAGGCAGTCTATCCCACATCGCGGCAGAGAGGAGACCAGTGGTGAAGGAGTTCCACAAGCTTATTGAGGAAGGTCTACAGTTGGAGTTGTCTGGTACAGGTGCCTTAGTGGCCCAGATGAGAGTAGCACCCGTGTTTCTGGAGCAGGTGGCTCAGAAACAACATGAGGACCCGGAGTTAGTGAAGATTGCCAGGACTGTTCAGTCAGGCAATGATAGCGAGTACAGATTCGACAGTAAGGGGATCCTCCGCTATGGGAGCAGACTATGTGTACCAGATGACATTGGGCTAAAAGGAGACATTATGAGAGAGGCTCATAATGCAAGATACAGCATTCACCCCGGAGCCACCAAGATGTATCAAGATCTAAAGAAAGTTTATTGGTGGCCAGCGATGAAGAAAGAAGTGGCACAGTTTGTGTCCGCCTGCGAAATATGTCAGAGGGTGAAGCTGGAACATCAGAAGCCGGCTGGAATGCTTAACCCGCTACCTATTCCAGAGTGGAAATGGGAGAATATAGCTATGGACTTCGTAGTGGGGTTACCGGCGACGTCCAACAGATTGGACTCCATATGGGTGATTGTGGACAGACTCACCAAATCTGCTCACTTCATTCCTGTCAGGAGTGGCTACTCTGTGGACAAATTGGCGCAGGTGTATGTGGATGAGATCGTCAGGCTGCATGGGGTTCCTGTTTCTATAGTGTCAGATAGAGGGCCCCAGTTCACCTCCAGGTTTTGGCGGAGTCTGCAGAATGCCATGGGTACTAGGTTGGATTTCAGTACTGCCTTCCACCCCCAGACTGATGGACAGTCAGAAAGGACCATCCAGACTATCGAGGATATGCTCAGAATGTGTGTGCTAGACTTTGGCGGTTCTTGGAGGCAACATCTACCTTTGGTGGAGTTTGCCTACAACAACAGCCATCATGCTAGCATCGGGATGGCTCCATATGAAGCTTTGTATGGAAGGAAGTGCAAATCACCTGTTTGCTGGGAGGAAGTTGGAGAAAAGGCCTTGGCAGGGCCTGAGTTAGTAGAGATCACCAGCAGGGTGGTACCCATAATCAGAGAAAAAATCAAGACTGCTGCAAGCAGACAGAAGAGCTATGCAGACGTCCGCAGAAGACAGTTAGAGTTTCAGGAGGGGGATCTGGTATTGCTCAAGGTGTCTCCAATGAAGGGAGTGGTTCACTTCGGGAAGAAAGGTAAACTAGCCCCACGATACATCGGACCCTTTGAAATCTTGCAAAAGATTGGGAATGTGTCGTACAAGCTGGATTTACCTGCTTCGATGGAAAGAATCCATCCGGTTTTCCATGTTTCAATGTTGAGGAAGTTTGTGTCAGATCCGAGCAAGGTTCTTAATGAGCCTGATGTGGAGGTCCAAGAGGATCTCACCTATGTTGAACAGCCAGTGCGGATCATAGACACCCAGATCAGAAAGTTAGGAAACAAGGAAATCCCGATGGTGAAAGTCCTATGGAATCACCACAACTTGGAAGAATGCACTTGGGAGACACGGGAGTCTATGCTCCAGCAGTACCCTCATCTCTTTTAAGGTTAGATCCCTATGTGTTTATGTGCCTTGTATGTGTGTTATGTTCTTTGCCAAGCTATGTGTGCTAGTGAGGAACATTCGGGGACGAATGTTCTTAAGGGGGGGAGAATGTAATACCCGGCTAGACTCCGGTATCGGAATTCCTACCGTCCGGTAGAATCTCGGATGTCGGAGATCTCTAGAAGGGTAGAAACATGTTTTATAAAATGTTTTCATGAATTTTAATGGTTTTAAAGTATGAAACTAAATGAGTTTTTGCATGAAAATAGCATTGGAGGAAAACCTAGGTTCGGCCGCCGAAAGTCAAGTTCGGCCGCCGAACATGCATGCGTTTTGGAGGCACATTAGGCCCCCGAAAGCATGAGTGAGGGCAGTCCAGGTTCGGCCGCCGAAAGTCAAGTTCGGTCGCCGAACATTGCATGGATGCGGAGGCACATTCGGCCCCCGAACGTGGCCTGGCCAGCCACCTATAAATGGGGCACTTAGCCGAAATGGGCGCTTTCTCCCATTTTCGGCCACAGCAAGCTTCCGACCTTCCTTTTTCAACTCTTGTGTTCTTCCTCCAAATCTCTACCATTTTTCTTGAGTTTTAAGCTTGCATTGAAGGTTTTGAGCTTTTAAACCAAGTTTTGGAGCTTTGGGAACTCAGGAGCTCATTTTCGTGGATCTCCAAGTTTAGGTCGTCTCCCTCTCGATCTTCAAGAGGTAAGAGCCGATCTTAAGCTCCTCATGTGTTTTAAGTAAGTTTTAAGTGATTTTATGGGATAGAATGGCATGTATAGGGTTGTATGAGTTTTTAAGCAAATGTTAGGTTTTATGTGATTTATGAACAATGTGGCATGTTTGAGTATGCTTGAAGTGTTGTAGTTGGGGTATTTGATGTTTTGAGGCCCCTAGGAACTTGTATGCATGTTTTGGTTGAGTGGTATGCATGATTGGTGAGTTTGGAGGCGAAAATGCATTTGGGAACCAAGTTTCTGCCCTTTGGCAGAAACCAGGTTCGGCAGCCGAAGGCACTTTCGGCCGCCGAACATGGCTGGGGAGGCAGGCCTTTCGGCTGCCGAAGTTGCCCCCGAAAAGAGACTTTCGTCTCTGTCAGGCACTTTCGGCCGCCGAAGGTGCCGCCGAACCTACCTGAGTTTCGTCTCTGTCCAGGACTTTCGGCCGCCGAAGGTGCCGCCGAAAGTGCCCTGTTCAGCCACTTCATGCATATCTCTATGTGATATTTTCAGGATGTTTTAGGGGGTTTTTGGGGGATATATTAGAGTTATGTTTATGTATGTTTGGTCCCTCATTGGAGTCCACCTGTGTAGGTTCGGACCCGAGGAACCAAGGACCCCAGCAGTGAGCCAGCTGCTACAGAGTTTGTCAGAGTCAGCCAGAGGTGAGTGGAACTAAACTTAACCTTTTAAAAAAAAAAAAAATGAATGAAATGCTTTTATCATGCTTCATGCATCATGATCATATTATAGGTTGTTTGCATTAGAATTCACGACTATGCCGCATTGTATTGTTGTGATAGATGATAATGGATGGACATTAGGATGATTCATTAGCCTTCTATATACGAAGACCTGTGGTGCCCATAATAGGGCCGGGCAATACGAAGACCTGTGGTGCCCATAATAGGGCCGGGCAATAACTCCGAGTACGAAGTCCTGTGGTGCCCATAATAGGGCCGGGCAATACGAAGTCCTGTGGTGCCCATAATAGGGCCGGGCATGGAGTTGAGGGATTTTTGAATCAGTCCATCCGTGGTGTGATTTGTTTGTGCAGTGACGCATTTCATGATAGCATGTTTTAAATATTCTTTTTACAATTCTACTCACTGGGCATCTAGCTCACCCCTCTCCCCTAACCCTCAGGTTTGCAGGTACGGGATAGATAGAGAAGGCAAGAAGAAGAAGTCATATGTATGTAATAGTTAGATTGTGGACATGACAATTGTATTATGATGAAATGTAAAAATATTCAGGATGTTATGTAATGAGGTCATTGAGGATAGAGTTGTGCTTGACCATAATATATTGTTAATCCCTTTTGTATATACATGATCTTATGTTATGATGTTTATGTAAACTAACTCAACACAGGTTGTTTTGCCTTTAAGGCTTGATGAGATCCCACAGAGGGACTATGTTATGTATATGTTCAGAGTATGCACAGGTTGAGTTAGTTGATGACAATTGTATGTATGAAGAAAAGTTTTAATTTTTATGCATGTTGTTGATCATGTATGGGATTATACAGGTTTACAGGTTATATGTCAGGCTTGCTACGGGTCCCGGCGGCCTTAAGTCGACCCGGATCCTAGCGCCAGTAGCGGTCCGGATTTTCGGGGCGTTACACTTTGGCTGAGTCAGGGTCCACAGAAGTAGATCAGGCCTTGAACTCAGAACTTCCCTAAACTAGACTGCCCAGCGGCTTCGGCCCAGATTCTAACACGAATAATGGGCCGAGTCGTTGGCCAGCCCAAGCCCAATGGGGAGGAGGCCGGCCCGAGAAGGGGACATGGGGAGAAACAAGCAAGCCCCATCCTTTCATAGCCCTGTTCGCATGCTGACTCACGGTTGTCGAAACCGGTCAAAAATAACCTTTCTGGTTATCAACAATATTACTACTGCAGATAGTGGTAAACGATAGAATCCATAGAGAATTGAAAACTTATCTATTTTTCTTAACAAGACCAAGAGAATTGACTGAAAGCGAAACTGAAAGTAAAATAAATTGAAACGAGATAAATCTGAAACCAACTAAACTGAAAGTAAAATAGAGGGGGTTTTGAGATTGATTCAATTTAACAACTACTGAAAGCAATTAAATAAGCGAATAATAAAATAAAAGGGAAATCAATAATGAGAAGGCTCTAATTGAAGAGTTGGATCCACTTCAGTTGTTTGGATTGATCATTGAAACTTATGTTCTTTTGATTGATTCAATAGATCAGTTATGGAGATGGAAAACACTTCTCACCACCATGTCTCTCCTTAAGATTAAACCAATTAGAGAACATCCTGTAATTAATTACTAATTAACAAATTACCAAGGAACGTCTTTGGGCCTTAAACATCAAAACAATTGTTAATTGCATGAAGAGATAGAGAGATCCAATCCTAACTACTCAAACGCAAGAGATGTTGCTAGATCATACAATTTCCTTAGTTTTTACACCAAGTGTTCTTATGTTTGAACAATCCAAGCAATTACGGACTTAAAATTATCCAAACTAACAATATATTACCTTGTAATCAAGAATCAAGTGGCCAATTTGATCAAAACAATAAAGCAATAATAGAATCAAGCATGAAATTGTATGAATATTGAATAAACCAAAGACAAACAGTTTATGTTTAGATCTCACAATCCATAAAACAACTTAAGTTTCAACCAATCTTCAACTAGAATAAAAGATTTTAGCCACTCATGGCTGAAACAAAAACTAAAAATAAAGAAAGGAAGAAGAAGAGATGGTGTCACTTGCAATCCCATAGGTGTGTCCAAGGGAGAGTGAAAAAAGGTACGGGGAGGCTCCTTATGTGTCTTTTTATAGTTGAAAGTGTTGCCCTAAGTCCTTACTTGCTGCCCTTGCTGCCCAAGAGGTGTTTGCTGCCCAAGAGGTGCTTACTGCCCAAGTTGTGTCTGAAAAGGAAAGAATCGCGTTGTAAGCTCTTCAGAAGGCAAGAGGCGTGCACGGATGCTCTGCAAAGGGAAGTTAGCGCGCATGGATGGATGTGCAGAAGGGAAAGTGAATATGTCCAGTCTTTTCTTTTTAGGTGGAGCCCTCGTTTGAATTTTGAATACTGAATGTGGAAGAGGCAAGTGTGTCTTCATGTAATCTTGCTGCCTAAATAGGAAGATATGACTACTGCAGTGTGTGCACATCTTTGAATAAGGAAAGAAAGATCTGCGATTTGAATTTCAAATAATCTTCTGACTGAGCTTTCCTTATTTACTTTTGCTTCTGCACTTTCCTTATTTGAAAACTTTCCTTTTTTGAAAAGTTTTCTTATTTGAAAACTTTCCTTTTTTGGCACTTTCCATATTTGGCACCTTTTGGCAGTTTTGAGAGCATTTTCTCAAGTTTGTCTCTTTACACCTAATATCTACAAAACATGGTTAAAACCACAAAATTAGGCAGAAATAATGTAAATAAACATCAATAACATCATGATAAAATGGGCTAAAATATGCTCTATCACATGCGCACTGGGAAAAATTAAATGGCCGCCTGACATGGGTATGGCGACTGACTGTACGGGCCTGCCTGACAGAGATAGATGTCACTGTAGCAGAAAAACCGTTAGGCACCAATGGCATACAAGAAGAAAAGAATAAAAGGAGAAGAAGGACCCCCTAAAAGGATCAAGCTTACACACACAAAAGGAAATCCTATCCTCTGGATCTCAAAATATCACACTGTTTTCTGCAAAATAAGATCAAAACCACAAAATTAGGAAGAAAATGTGTAAATTAACATTAATAACAACATGATAAATGAGTCTAAATTTTGTCTGATCAAATACCCCACACCTAGCCCTTTGTTTGTCCTCAAGCAAATAAACTTAGTCAAACAAGCTCTCTTTGCTACTTGATCCTTTATTTCCACTTAAGCTCTTACCTTAGACCCCTACTTTGAAGCATTGCAGTGAAGAGTGTATGCATCAAGGTTACTCTCCTTCTTTTTTTGTCTCCCTTTACCTACCATGGCTAGTATTTATTTTTCTCAAGAGAGAGATTATACATGCACATATTCTTGTTTAGTTTAGACTCTTTCTAGCTTTCGGAGTGACTTGCCCTTAACTTGAAGCACTTTATTCAGCTTTTTGTACTTTATTCTTACTTGAAAAAGTCACAAACCTTTTGACGTGAAGGTACATATTTGTGATACCCATCCTCAATTACTCAGTTAGTCACCTGTCCAAGTGGCTACTAGCTCTGTTCATAGTCTTTTGACCATTGGAACAGTTTTTATTTGTGCTTTTGAAGTCTTTGCCTTTGTTGAATTTTTTTTTCTTAGTGAATTGGGCAGATCAATATCAATTGCTAAAATAAGTCATATTTAGTTTCACACATCTTTATTATTCTCTCTAATGAGTAATATCATTCATTTATCACCATAACAAGCTCAAAGATTCAATTGAAAAGGAAATTCCCAAAAAATGAATACAACTCACTGCAATTGATTCAACTTAGGTTTAAAGAGTCATCACATCAATGGGGTCATGGAAGGAAAGCTCATTCAACATAGCCTATGTGTTTGAGTAAAGCATACCAAAATAGAAAAAAAGAAAAAAAAATTGTGGCTACATGTGCGTGCATTATAGGCAAAAATAACAAAAATGAAAAAAAAATTCACCTAATGTATGCTACTAGAAATTAAAGCAAAAATGGACTTAAAAATAAAAATTCAGAGATACGCACCCCACACCTAATTCATGCATTGTCCTCAATGTATTGGAGATATTAAAGTTCAAAGGAAACTGAGTACTCCCTAGTGTGGTTGTTTGGTGCGAAGCACTAAGCAAGTTGAGGAGGATGATTAAGTGGAACTTCTTCCACTACTTGCACCGCGAACCCTTCATAGTATAGTTTCAGGCGATGTCCATTCACCTTGAAGATCTTCTCTGTCTCTATGCTGCGAATATCTACGGCTCTATGGGGATAAGTATGCTCCACAATGAATGGCCCAATCCACCTATACCGTAGCTTTCATGGGAACAACTTCAAATGAGAATCAAAGAGTAAGACTTTATCACCTACCTCGAATTGTTTTCTTGAAATACGATTGTCATGGGAGGCTTTGGTCTTGGCTTTGTAGTTCTAAGAAGTCTCGTATGCATCTCGTCTTATCTCTTCTAGTTCTTGGAGTTGCAACTTTCGATGGTGTCCAGCTTCCTTAAGATCCATGTTGCAACTCTTGACAGCCCAGTAAGCCTTGTGTTCAAGCTCAACTGGAAGATGACAGGCTTTTCCGTGGACCAATCTGTAAGGAGACATCCCTATAGGCATCTTGTAGGCTGTCCTGTATGCCCATAAGGTATCTTCCAATCGTACACTACAATCTTTTCTGCTGGGGCACACTGTCTTTTCTAAAATGGCTTTGATTTCTCTATTAGACACTTCAGCTTGCCTATTCGTTTGAGGGTGGTAGGCTGTGGATGTTCTGTGTATAACATGGTGCTTTTTGAGAAGGTTTTCCACTACCTTATTACAAAAGTGAGTCTCTCTATCACTGATGATCGCCTTGGGCACTCCATGCTTGGCAAAGATGTTAGT
The DNA here is from genome assembly GCF_001659605.2 of Manihot esculenta. Taxonomy (NCBI): domain Eukaryota; kingdom Viridiplantae; phylum Streptophyta; class Magnoliopsida; order Malpighiales; family Euphorbiaceae; genus Manihot; species Manihot esculenta. The sequence goes on along the minus strand of NC_035169.2, from coordinate 10,902,222 downwards.
CTTCACAAAATCTACTACCGCCTTTGCATCATCGGTTCTGATTGCTCTAGTTTCTATCCATTTGGATACATAATCCACTACGAGGATTATATAGGTGTATCCAAAGGATGGAGAAAATGACCCAATGAAGTCTATGCCCCATACATCGAATATCTGGCAGACCATGATAGGATTTTGCGGTATTTGATTTCTATTGCTCAGGTTTCCAATCTGCTGTCATCGTGCACATGATCTGCAAAACAAATAGGCATCTCAAAAAATATTAGGCCAAAACAGTCCACTTTCGAGGATTTTGTGAGCTGTCTTTCGTGGTCCAAAGTGTCCACCGCAACTGTATGAATGATAGAATGTAAGGACTGAGTCTATTTCTTGATCTGGGATGTATCTTCTTATCACTTGGTCAAAACAGTGCTTCCAGAGGTATGGTTCATCCCAGACATAGTACTTTGCACTCTTCTTTATTTTGTCCTTCGTGTGCTTGGGCATATTAGAAGGCAAGTTACCTGTGGCTAGGTAATTCACAATGTCTACGTACTATGGTTCATCAGTTTGGGCCTGGAATGAATGTTCATGGATGTGACTTTCATTTTCTGCATATTCTAGAAGTTGCTATATGGAGATCCCCTGTTCGGACAAACAAGATTCTGCCTTCTCCTCTTGTTTGAGCAAACAGCTTACTACTTGTGTCACCTGCATAACTTGGTTGGGAAAACAAGCGTCTGCCTGCTCTGCCTCTGCTGTTCGGGTGAACAACAGTCTGTCTTCCCCTGCTCCTCTTTTTCTTGTTCAGGCAAATGACATTCTGGCTAGGATATCTGCTCAACTGGTTTGGGCAAGCTTCATTCTGTATGCTGGGATGGTTTGGATGGACCACAGTCTGTTTGCGTTGGCTGCTAGACCTGTTTGGGCAAATAGTTTATGCCCTGCTATGTAGTTTGCCTGTCTATTTGGCCTGTTGTTTGGGCAAACAGATTTTCGGGATCACTTTCTGGCAGATTTTCTTCAGCAACCTGTTTTTGCAATTGTGCAGCCCTATCATCAGCCCTATCATTTTGAAGTTCTCTCCCGCTTCTCAACGTGATGGCACTAACATTTTGCTTTAGATTAATCTCTGTTTGAGAAGGTGATTCCCCTTGAGATTCTAGCTTACTCACGGAAGTAGCCATTTGACTCATTTGCTCTTGAAGGTTTTGCACCATATTTGCTAAAGATTTTACGATCTCTTCAAGGGGCACACTAGATTCCACAGGTGCTGCTTGGGCTGGATTTTGATATTGATTCATCCTAGCATAACTGAAGTTCGAGTGCTCCCTCCAACCTAGATTGTAGGTGTCAGAGTAGGGATCGTATCTCTGCTGTCCATTAAATCCTCCATTGGCGTTGACTTGCTATTCTTGATGAATTTGTTGAGTCTGACCTATAACTAAACTATGGATAACAGAAGTTAAATCAGAAATTTGTGAGGCTAAGGAAGATGTACCTACCCCATTAACTCTCCTTGGCATTTCTCTTTGATCTCTATATTGTTTTAAGGTTGCTGCCATGGTGGAGATTATGTCTCTTATGGCCTGAGGTGTCTCGTTCTCAATTGATCCTCCACACACTACATCAATTAATCTCTTTTCTGAAGGTAACAAGCCTTCATAGAAATATTCAACAAGGGATTTATCAGAAATGTCATGTTGAGGGCAGTTTGTGCACAATCGGTTGAATCTTTCTCAATATTCATATAGCTCTTCATAATCTTTTTGCTTGATGCAACTGATCTCTCTTCTGATGCCAATAATTTTTTAGGTTGGAAAGTATTCGCTCAAGAATGCTTTCACCATCCCAGCCCAAGAAGTGATGGATCTGGGTGGTAAATAGAACAACCATTCTTTGGCAAAATCATCAAGGGAAAAGGGAAAAGCTCTTAATTTAATATGCTCTTCGAAAAAACCTTGAGGCCTCATTGTTGAGCACACAATGTGAAATTCTTTAAGATGCTTGTGTGGATCTTCATTCTTCAAACCTTTGAATTTTAAAAGTAGGTGAATTAATCCGGTTTTAAGCTCAAAAGGTGCTGTCAAAAGTGGGTAAGTGATGCACCATAGTGCTTGATCATCCCCAGGTGTTGCTAGTTCGCAAAGAGTCCTTTCTTGTACCATTGGAACTCTTACCTCAACATTTTCAGCTTCAAATTTAGAAAGGACAGCAGTTGGTTCAAGAGCAGTAGCTGCTGCATTTTTTGTGGATGAATCTGTCACCTCTGCAGCAGATTCTGCAGTAAATTCAACATTTGGTTTAGCAGATTCTGCAGTTAGTTCTATTTCTTGGGACAGTAGGTTTGACATCAAATTCAACCTTGATTTCAATAGCAGGTGCACAAGATTATTCTGTTTCTTAGACAGCAGTCTTGACAGTAGGTGCAGAAGGTGATTGTTTAGTAGCATTGGTCTAAATGTGTTGTGCAGCAAATTGAATTATAGCTTCCAAGTTGGTGGCTGCTATTTTATGAAGACTGTTTTGAGGCTTGGTTCCTCGGATTGGCTTGTCTTGATGTGCGCTCAATTCTGGATCGTAGAGTAGATTTTCTTTACATCCAGCTCTGGTCATGAAAGAAAAATAAATTAGTTAAATCAGTTCCCCAGCAACGGCGCCAATTTTTGACTGTGCAGTTGTCGAAACCGGTAAAAAATAACCTTTTTGGTTATCAACTGTAACGACTCGGAAACCGGACTGCTACCGGTGCTAGGATCCAGATCGGCATAAGGCCGCCGGGACCCGTAGCAAGCCTAACATACATCCTGTATACCTATTAAATCCCATACATGATCAAACATATACATAAAAATTTTAAACTTTCTCTTTCATTCACCAAACTTAACTTGTGCATGCACGAACTCATAAACATAAAACCCTACACTGGAGCCCTCAACAAATACTCCAATGGGGTAACATATCATACTATAAGCTTGGTTTACATAAAACATCATTAAATCACTTCATTAAGAGACCATGTACCAAAAAGGGATTAACATACTCTAGGGCCAAGCACAATTCTATCCTCAATACAATTCTTTACATTACATTACATCACTATACTTTACATTACAATGTCTTTCTCATGTCCACAGCTAACTATTACATAAAACATAACTTTACTCTTGATGACTTCCTGATCTATCTTGTACCTGCAAACCTGGGGGATTAAAGGAATGGGGTGAGCTACTAGAGCTCAGTGAGCAGAATAGTAAAAACATTCAAAACATATGCTATCATGGAATGCATCACATCACAGACAAATCACATCAAGGATGGACTTGTCACCAATAGCCCTCTACACATTTCAATAGTGTCAGGGGCGTAGCATGGGCCTCACTGGTCTTTCTCTTACGTAACATAACATAACATACCAATGTGCTAGGGGCGTAGCATGGGCCTCACTAGTCTTTCTCTTACATAGCACTAGGGGTGTAGAATGGGCCTCACTGGTCATACATACCATACCATATCATATCATATCATATCATCATACGAGGGCTAATGGATCATTCAACACCCATCCACATCAACATCATATTATGCAATGCAACATATTCGTGAATTCTAATGCAAACAACCTAGTATATCTCATGGCATTCATGATGCGTGAATCATGCTAAAACTTTTATTATTTGCTTTGAAACATAAAGAGTCATTCTACTCACCTCAGGCTAGCTCTGACAAGACACTGAAGCAGCTATCTCACTGCTGGGGTCCTCGGTTCCTCGAGTCCGAACCTACACAGGTGGACTCAAATAAGGGACCAAACATACATGAACATGACTCTAAACTATTCCCCAAAAACCCCCTAAAACACCTTAAAACAATCATAGAAAACATGCAAAGGAAGGCTGAACAGGGCACTTTCGACGGCAGGTTCGGCAGCCGAAAGTCCCTCCAGAGCCGAAACTCAGCCACTTTCGGCGGTACCTTCGGCGGCCAAAAGTGGTTCCAGAGCCGAAACTCATGCATGTTCGGTGGCACCTTCGGCGGCCGAAACTCCCTTCCAGAGCCGAAAGTCCAACTTTCGGGGGCAGGGTTCGGCAGCCGAAAGCTTGCCTCCACAGGCAGGTTCGGCGGCCGAAAGTCCTTCGGCTGCCGAACCTAAGTTCTTCCAAATGGCAGAACTCAGACTCTTCATGCACATTTTTGCCTCCCAAACCATTCAAACATGCATTTAGCTATTCTACAACATGCATACACAAGCAATTAAGCATTTAGGGGTCTCAAACTATCCTAAACCCCAACACAAACACATAAGGCAACTCAACAACATACATTACCCATAAACTCAACATTTACCCTAACAACAACCAACTAACTTATACATGCATTTCTACCCCATAAACTTTCATAAAACTAGTTTAAAACATACAAGAAGGGTAGGATCTAAGCTTACCTCTTGAAGATCGAGAGGAGAAACGATCCTTAACTTGGAGGTAGGAGAAATCTAGCTCCTTGGGTCTCCAAGCTCTACAACTTGATCTTAGTTCCAAAAACTTCAAAAACCAAGTAAACACTTGTTAAAACTTGAAAGATTTGAGGAAAATCAGCAAAATCAACCATGGGAGGGCATGGACTCACCTCTGGCCGGAAATGGGGAAGAAACTCGCCCATTTTCGGCCATGGGGCTTCTTATAGGGACTAGCCAGGCCACCTTCGGAAGCCTAAAGTGCCTCCAAAACTCATGCAAGTTTGGCGGCCGAACCTGGATTTCCCTCCATGGTCTTTTTCATTCAAAACTCAATTTCTTTCTTACTTAAAACCATAAAATATATGAAAACATTTTATAAAAACATGGTTTTACCCTCCTAGAGGTTTCCGACATTCAAGATTCCACTGGACGGTAGGAATTCCGATACCGGAGTCTAGCCGGGTATTACATCAACAATTTTACAATTGTAGATAGTGGCAAAAGGATCGAATCCACAGGGAATTGATACTTACCTATTTTCCTTATCAAGACCAACTAAACAAACTGAAAGTAAAATAAAAGGGGGTTTTGAGATTGATGAATTAAACTAATATTGAAGGCAACAAAGTAAAGTAAATAATTAAAGTAAAGCAAATAATTAAAGTAAAGAGATTCAATAATGTGAAAGGCTTTAGTTGAAGAATTGGATCCACTTTAATTGTTGGGATTGATCATTGACACAAATATCCCTTTATTTGATTCAATAAATTAGTTATGGAGGTGGAAGACGCTTCTCACCACCATATCCCTCCTTAAGCATAAATCAATTAGAGAACGTCCTCTGATTAATTACTAATCAACAAGTTGCCAAGGAACGTCCTTGAGCCTTTGGCATCTAACAACTGTCAATTGCATTAAGAAATAGAGAGACCTAATTCTAGCTATCCAAACGTATGGTGATATTGCTTGATCATGCAATTTCCTTAGTTTTTACACCAAGAGTTACTTGTGTTTGAATAATTCAAGCAATTACGGACTTAAAACTATCCAAACTAACAAATTATTACTTTGCAATCAATAATCAATGGGCCCTATTGATCTAAACAACAAAGCAACAATGGAATTAAGCATGAAATTGCATAAATATTAATAAACAAAAAATAAAAAATATATGTTCAGATCTCCCAATCCATAAAACAACCAAAGTTTCACCTAATCTTCAACTAGAAAAAGAGGTTTCAGCCACTCATGACTGAAACAAAATAAAAAAATAAAAGAAAGAGAAGAGAAAGAGGAACCGGCGGCTTGAAGAAGAAGGAGGCGTGCGGCTTGCAATCTGAATGGGAGAGAAGAAGTTTCTTGATTGTTTGTGATCCTTTTATAGCTGAAAGTGTTGCCCTAGGTTTCCTTGATGAGGTGGAGCCTTCTTTTGAATTTTAAATTTTGAATGCTGAATTTTGAATTTTGAATGTTCTTTTTTGAATTTTGAATTTTGAATTCTTGGAAAACAAGTGCATCTTCTTGATATTTAGCTTCCTTAATAAGGGAAAACTTCTTGAAGATTTGAAATTTGAATTTCAAATAACTCTGTTGTCTGTACTTTCCTTATTTATCTTCACTTCATCTGCAACTTGGTTTGGGCAAACTATGATGGTTCTCCTTTATCCTCTTTTAGGCAGTTTTAAGAGCATTTTCACCAAATTATCTCTTTATACCGTTTTCTACAAAATAATATCAAAACCACAGAATTAGGCAGAAAATGTGTAAATTAACATTAATAACAATATGATAAATAGTCTAAATTTGGTCTGATCAAATTATTACTAAAAATTTATAATTTTAATTAAAATAATGTAATTTTAAATGAAATACTCTAATTATATAAAAGAAATATTTTTATAATCCATTAATTGAATTATGTAATTAATTAATTATAAATAAATACATTTTCATTAAAATTGGATAGTTTTAATCAAAACTACGTAGTTTTAATTACGTAGTTTTGTGTAACTAATAATAACCTAACTAATCATATAACTTAATAATATTAGTTTTAATCAAAACTAATATTATTATTTAATTAAACCTCCGCTGCGGCATCTCACCATTCACCTTTTGCTGTTGCCGCATGCCAGCATCGCACCATTCACCGTCGCCATCTAAGACCCATCACATCACTGGAGGACATCATTGAATCCATAGCTCCACCGCCGATCGTGCATTTCGACGACGCCCCTCCATTGCTGTGAGCCACGTCCCACCATTCTGACGATCGAGTCTAATGTATGTATAATTTATTATCTTTATTATTACAATTTGTATTTGATTTTTTTAATTTATGACCATTACTAGTAGTATCTGACTTTTTAATTTCCTACAACCTTAATATAATATATTAATCACAATAGAATAAAAATTTTTAACGAATAATCTCTATACTTTTACCCTGTTAGGATAGGAGCTCCTATAACAATAAAATAAGCAATGCTTTTAACAGATATGAAGTCAGGTTAGCCTTACTATCAGAACAGATATGAAGTTAGTCTCAAGACTCTTTTTTTTTTTTTTTACAAAAGATAACAAATCCATTAGAAAAATATTTTCTTAATACCCTATAGGAAGAGAGAGATTGAAATGCTCTATAGCAACTTTTCCTAAAATTGAAAATTTTGGGTAGGGTTTGTTTCTTTTTTTGGTCGTATTAATTATCCTGAACAAGGCTCACAGGCATGTGTTTTTTTTTTACATTATATATATTAAAGTATTTTATTTTGAAGATTCCTACTATCCTTCTATTAACTTGTTTGTATACTATTTGATAAAATTATTTCTATTAATTTGAATCATCTATATTTATTGTATGTTCATTAATTATGAATACATGATTGATATGATATATTGTTATAAAATGGACTTGTGTATTTAATAAAATTAACATGTAGTTTTTTTTAATAGAATGTCAAACGCAAATTCGAATGAATTAAGTACTCCTATTGATCAAGTGCCTTATGTTATTTTTCTTTTTACTCAAGATTCATCTACAAGCCCAGTCATGGATGATGCCACTATAAATGTTGATGAATCAAATCAAAATAAAGAAAAAGAGAATGAGGAAAATCCATTTTGTCCGAAAAAAAGGAAGCGGACTTCGAAAGTGTGGACTGAGTTTAAGAAAATTTCACTTTCTGATGGAACAGTGAAGGCAGAATGTATTCATTGCAAGCACCAACTCGGAGTGTGCAAAACTGGAGCTACAATACACTTACTTAGACATTTAAATAGTTGCCTAAGAAGGAAGGTGAATTTGAAAGGGCAATAACAAATCAACATCACAACAACCATAGTTGAGACATAAAGTGTGACTTCTGTGCAAAATTTTAAATATGACCATGCAAAAGTAAGAGAAGTCATTGCTCATATGATTCTTGTTCATGAGTTGTCATTCAGCTTTGTAGAGTATGAGGTCTTCAATTTGTTAATGAGAACTGCAACTCCATATTATCAGAAGGTTAGTCATGCAACTTCAAGAAAAGATTATTTTTCTACGTATGAAATTGAGAAAAAGAAAGTGAAAGCATTACTGAAGGACACTGACAAGGTTAGTGTGACCACGGATTTATGGAAGTCTGGATAGCACATTTCATACATGGTTATTACTGCCCATTTTGTGGACTCTGAATGGATGTTACAAAAACGTACTTTGAATTTTTTTGATGTCCCACCACCTCATACAGGTGTTGTTATATGTGATGTGCTACAAAAATGCTTAGTTGAATGGGGTATTGAAGATAAGGTATGGACTATTAGTGTTGATAATACCAGTTATAATGATGTTGTTGTTAGGATGTTGAAGGATAATCTTGCTTACAAGAATAGTCTTGCACTTAATAGTAAATTATTTCATGTGAGATGTTGTGCATATATTTTGAATTTATTGATACAAGATGGTTTGTCAGAGATTGCATGTATAATTAAAAATGTGCGTGAAAGTGTCAAATATCTTGTTGCTTATGAGTCTCACCGTTTAATTTTTAGTGAAATTGCAAAGCAATTGAAATTACCTTTCAAAAAGCTTCTTTTAGATTGTGGCACAAGGTGGAATGCAACTTATTTCATGCTATCAGCTGTTTTGGAGTTTAAAGATGTCTTCCCTCAATATTAGCAAAGAGATTCAAGTTATACAGATTTATCTAGTGAGGATGATTGACAAAAGGTTAAGGAAGTATGCTCTTTTCTTGAAGAATTTAATGAAGTTACCAATGTTATTTCAAGTACTGAATATCCAACTTCAAATTTATTTCTTTCTGAACTTTATTCAATAAAAAAATTATTAGATGAAGCACATGAAAATGAGAATAATTATATGAAAGCCATGGTTGATAAGATGAAATGTAAATTTGATAAGTATTGGGGTAATTGTAATTTGTTGATTTCTCTAGCAGCTATATTAGATCCAAGGAATAAGATGAAATTGATTAAATGGAGTTTTTCAGAAATATATTCTGAGTTTGATTCTAATGAGCATATTACAACTGTGATGGAGACATTGCGCATGCTTTATAATGAGTATGTAGATGCTCATAAAACAAAAAGTATTGGATCATAAATTAGTAGTGGTGAAACTCAAAAAGAAGGATCTAGTTGTACTATAAGTAGAAAAGGGAAAATCAGAGGAAGAGCACAATTTTATAACTATATTAGGAATGTTGATTGTGTGATTGAGCAAGCAAAGTCTGAATTAGATGTGTATTTGGAAGAAGGTATTCATATTTGTCAAGATGATTCTAACTTTGATGCCTTAGTGTAATACCCGGCTAGACTCCGGTGTTAGAATTCCAACTTTCCGACGGAATCCCCCGTTGAAATCCGGAATCTCGGATACCGGAACCTCTTAGAAGGGTAAAATATATTTTTACAAAATGTTTTTCATTATTTTTGTAACGATCCGAAATCGGACCGCTACCGGCACTAGGATCCAGATCGGCATAAGGCCGCCGGGACCCGTAACAAGCCTAACATACATCATGTATACCTGTTAAATCCCATACATGATCATACAGATACATAAAATTTTAAACTTTTTCTTTCATTTACCAAACTTAACCTGTGCATACACAAACTCATAAACATAAAACCCCACACTGGAGCCCTCATCAAATGCTCCAATGGGGTAACATATCATATATTAAGCTTGGCTTACATAAATATCAAAAAAACATTTCATTAAAAGATCATGTACCAAAAAGGGATTAACATACACTAGGGCCAAGCACAATTCTTGTAATACCCGGCTAGACTTCGGTATCGGAATTCCTACCGTCCGGTGGGATCTCGGGTGTCGGAGACCTCTAGAAGGGTAAAATCATGTTTTTATAAAATGTTTTAATGTATTTTATGGTTTTAATCAAGTAAGAAATGAGTTTTTGCATGAAAATAATCTTGGAGGAAGACCCAGGTTCGGCCGCCGAACCTCAAGTTCGGCCGCCGAACATGCATGCGCTTCGGGAGGGCTTTAGGCCCCCGAAAGCATAAGTGAGGGAAGTCCAGGTTCGGCCGCCGAACATGGCATGCAAGCGGAGGCACGTTCAGCTCCCGAATGTGGCCTGGCCAGCCACCTATAAAGGGGTCCCTTAGCCGAAAACGGGCGAGTTTTTCTCCCCATTTTCGGCCAAGGTGAACTCTCCGCCGTCCCTCACCGATCTTGAGTTTCTTCCTTCAAATCTTTCACGATTTTCACAAGTTTTCACTTTGTTTTGAAGATTTTCGAGTATAAAGCAAGTTTTGGAGCTTTGAGGTTCAAGAAACTCAATCTCTCCCATCTCCGAGCTAGGGTCGTTTTCCTCTCGATCTTCAAGAGGTAAGGGCCGATCTTGAGCTCACTTTATGTTTTAAACAAGTTTTAAGTTGATCTATGGGGTAGAAATGCATGTTTAGGTTTTGGTTGGTTTTATGGGTTATGTTAAGTTTTTGAACAATGTATGATGTTTGTGGTGGTTTGATGTGTTGTAGTTGGGGTTTTAGATAGTTTGAAGCCCCTAGGAGCTTGTATGCTTGAGTATGCATGTTGTAGATCAGGTTTATGCATGTTTGAAAGGTTTGGAAGGCGTTTGTGCATGTTGGAGTTGAGTTTCTGCCACTTTGGAGAAACTCAGGTTCGGCCGCCGAATGGACTTTTGGCCGCCGAACCCGCTTGTGGAGGTAGCCTTCGGCTGCCGAAGCCTGCCCCCGAAAGAGGACTTTCGTCTCTGGAGGGCAGTTTTGGCCGCCGAAAGTGCCGCCGAACATGCATGAGTTTCGTCTCTGTCTGGGAGTTTCGGCTGCCGAAAGTGCCGCCGAACCTGCCTGACTTTCGGCTCTGGAGGGATTTTCGGCCGCCAAACCTGCCGCCGAAAGTGCCCTGTTCAGCCTTCCTTTGCATGTCTTGTATGATTATTTTGAGGTGTTTTAGGGGGTTTTTGGGGATGTTTTAGAGTCATGTTCTAGTATGTTTGGTTCCTCATTTGAGTCCACCTGTGTAGGTTCGGACCCGAGGAACCGAGGACCCCAGCAGTGAGTCAGCTGCTTCAGTCATTGTCAGAGCTAGCTAAGGTGAGTAGAATAAACTTTTACGTTTTAAAGCGAATAAATTATAAAGTTTTGAGCATGTTCATGCATCATGAATGCCATGTGATGATTTAGGTTGTTTGCATTAGAATTCACGAATATGATGCATTGCATTTTATGATGTAGATGCGGATTGGTTATTGAATGATCCTTTAGTCCTCTTATGATATGATATGATGATGATACGGCATGATATGGTATGGAAGTCTGGTTGACCCATTCTACGTCCCGGCACTATGTAAGAGAAAGACCGGTTGACTCATTCTACGTCCCGGCACTTTGGAATGTAGAGGACTATTGGTGACAATACCATCCTTGATGTGATTAGTTGTGATGTGTTGCATTACATGAGAGCATGAGATTTTATTTGTTTTATTATTCTGCTCACTGGACTCTAGTAGCTCATCCCTTTCCCTAATCCCCCAGGGTTGCAGGTTCGGGCTAGACAGAGAAGTCAAGATGAATGAAGTCATGTGTATGTAATAGTTAGTATGTGGACATGATAAATTGTAAAATGATGTAAAAGTTATAAATAGATATGTCATATAATGTAGACTTTGAGATTGAGGTTTAGAAATTGTGCTTGACCGAGTTTGTATAGTAATCCCTTTTGTAATCATGATCTATGTTTTATGATGTTGATGTTCCACCAAGCAGGTGTATGATGAGATGCCCCATTGGAGCATTTGTTGAGAGCTCCAGTGTGGGGTTTATGTTTATGTTTATGTATATGTTTGTGGACATGCACAGGTTAAGCTTGGTAAAGGAAAAAGAAAAGTTCAAATTTTTATGTATGTTGTTGATCATGTATGAGATTAAACAGGTTTACAGGATGTATGTTAGGCTTGCTACGGGTCCCGGCGGCCTTATGCCAATCTGGATCCTAGCGCCGGTAGCGGTCCGATTTTCGGGTCGTTACAGAATGGTATCAGAGCCCTAGATTCATATGGTCGGACCTAGAGTGTCGGGCTCATAGATGTTATAGATGGTCAAGCACAATAGGAAAATCATGTCCACTAGGATAGGATAAAGAGTCCTGTCTTGAATGATGATGTGAAATGCCATGATTATATGCATGTGCATTAATGATATGTGATGTATGTGATGCAGGTTCATGTGTTTCCATATGAACCATGTGATGCTAATGTTTATGCGATGTGTGCTGTTTTTCAGAAAATAGGATGAGAGGAACTCGTCGATCTGCACGATTGACTGGAGTACCACCTGAGGATGAGGGCACGAGCACCCGTCCTCCTGCATTGCCTAGGGCAATGTCAAGTAGGTCCAGCAGAGAAAGAGCAGTAAGAGACCCTAGAAGGTCTTTGGATCTGGGTAGGAGCATATCAGTGAGGGGAACAGTTCAGGGAGGAATGTCAGTTGATATGGGGGATAAGATGGATGTGGATCAGAGGAGGGATGGCAGTCTGGGAGTTAGCATGTCGGAAGAGGGAATGGGAGAGTCCCAAGGAGGCACTCAGGCCTCGGGATTTGTTCAGCCACCTTACTGCCCACCCTTTTCTCAAAACCCCGGGTATTCGATGGGAGGCACATCGAATTACCATAGCTTTAACCCTTATCCCACACAGATGCCATACCCACCTTACTACCCACCATACCCACAGTACCCAATGTATCCACCCCCGCCCTACTATCCAAATCCAACAAACCCTATCTCAGGGGATGCTGCTCCTCCTCCTCCACCAGCAGAACCCCCAGTTCCAGAAACCCCAGTACCTAAGCCTAGCTCATCTGGTGGGAGCAAGGTCAAGAAGACCGACTACATGAAGCTAGGTGCTCCTCAGTATGAAAAAGGAGATGACCCGTTTGTGTATCTTGAAAGGGTCAAGGTGATCACAGATGAGATTGGGGCTGATGACAGCAGAGCCATTCAGATGGCTGGGTTCACGCTTAAGTGTAAGAAGGCCCGAGAGTGGTTTAAGAATTATGTGAACCCGAGGGTGGACAGCATGTCTTGGGAAGAGTTTGCAAACGAGTTTGCAAGATGGGCTTTCCCTGATAGTTCAAGGGAGCTGAAGATGATAGAGTTTGAACAGTTGAGGCAGACTGAATATATGAGTGTGAATGAGTTCACAGACAGATTCTTGAAGCTGTTGCCATTTGCAGGGCAAAATCTTGACTCAAACCAGAAGAAGTCAAGGAGGTATATCATGAAGCTTCATTCCAGGTATTCCTCCTTGATCCAGTCAGCAGATAGGGAGAGCTTCCATGCCATAGTGGATATGGCCCGGAAAATGGAGGCCAGTGCCATCATTCAGGGGACAGTTAAACAGTCAGTGGCACAGCCCTCTGGTTCTAAGACCCCAGGCTCTTCTTCTCTGAGTGCAGCAGCTTCAGGTAACAAAAGGTGGAGTAACACCACTAGGAAGCCGAAGAAGAACAAGTTCTGGAACAAGATCAAGTCCAGTCTGGGACTAGGAAGTGGCTCAAGCTCTGGTGCGGAAAATGCAGTTTGTGCAAGGTGTGGTAAGCCACACAAGGGAGTTTGCCGGGCTGGGACAACAGCCTGCTTTAGATGCGGGCAAGAGGGACACGTGGCTCGGGAGTGTCCTAGGACAGTACCTATGGCTCAGTCCCAGCAGACAGCTTCAGGCAGTGTAGCGCAGCCAGCAGCTCCAGCCACGACTCAGGCCAGTGGCAGAGGCAGAGGGAGAGGAGCAGCCTCTTCTTCAGCGGGTTTCAGAGGTGAAGGTCCATCAACTCCAGCACGGATCTTCACGATGACTCAGCAGGAGGCAGATGCATCTAACACCGTGGTGGCAGGTAACTTAGTCATTGGTTGTTCAGATGTGTATGCCTTGATGGACCCTGGTGCATCTCATTCTTTTATTGCTCCGAGAGCCGTAGAGAGGTTGGGTCTGATGATCTCTGGGTTAGAGTGTCCTCTCTGGGTCAGTGGACCCAAGTGTGATCCATCTGTGGCAGAGTCAGTCTGCCAGTGCAGTCCAGTTTTCGTTGAGGGGAGATGCCTTTCCGCCGACCTTGTGGTTCTAGACTTGACAGATTTTGACGTCATTCTAGGGATGGACTGGTTATCTACCCATGGTGCTACCTTGGACAGCAGGGACAAAGTAGTCAGGTTCAGAGGTCAGGATGGGTCAGAGGTTGTCTTCAGGGGAGACAGGAGGGGTACACCTAGAGGTCTGATATCAGCTCTTCAGGCTCGTAGGTTGCTTAGGAAGGGATGTCAGGGGTATTTGGCTCATGTGAGAGAGCTTAGCAGTCAGGTTAGAGAGCCTGCATCGGTGCCAGTGGTCAGAGAGTTCTTAGATGTTTTCCCAGATGAGCTGCCAGGTTTACCACCTGCTAGGGAGATAGAGTTCGAGATAGAATTAATGTCTGGAACCAGACCGATCTCTATCCCTCCCTACAGGATGGCTCCAGCTGAGTTGAAGGAATTGAAAGAGCAGTTGCAAGAGCTGGTAGAAAAGGGCTTCATCCGACTGAGTACCTCACCTTGGGGTGCTCCAGTGCTATTTGTGAGGAAGAAGGATGGATCCCTTAGACTTTGTATCGACTACAGACAGTTGAACAAAGTCACTACCAAGAATAGGTACCCATTGCCAAGGATCGACGATCTATTTGACCAGCTAACCGGAGCAAGTTGTTTCTCCAAAATAGATCTGAGATCGGGGTACCATCAGCTGAGGATAAGAGAGGAAGATGTGCCAAAGACAGTTTTCAGGACCAGATATGGGCATTTTGAGTTCCTTGTGATGCCGTTCGGGCTAACCAACGCCCCTGCAGCATTCATGGATCTCATGAACAGAGTGTTTAGCCAATACCTGGATCACTTTTTTATTGTCTTCATAGATGATATCTTAGTGTATTCCAAGAATGCAGAGGAGCATGCCCATCATCTGAGATTGGTTTTGCAGACCTTGAGGGAACATGGCTTGTATGCCAAGTTCTCCAAGTGCAAGTTCTGGCTGAGGAGCATTTCATTCTTGGGGCATGTTGTATCGGAAAATGGAATAGAGGTGGACCCCAAGAAGGTAGAAGTTGTGGCTAACTGGCCTAGACCCACTTCAGTAATGGAGATCAGGAGTTTCTTGGGTTTGGCAGGTTACTACAGGAGATTTGTCCAGGATTTATCCAAGATTGCAGCTCCTCTGACCAAGTTAACCAGGAAGAATCAGAAGTTTGTGTGGACTGACCAGTGCGAAGAGAGTTTTGAAGAGCTTAAGAAGAGGTTAATGTCAGCACCAGTGTTAGCTTTGCCAGCTAGCAATGAGGATTTCACAGTTTTCTGTGATGCATCCCGAGTGGAATTGGGTTGTGTGTTAATGCAGAATGAAAGGGTGATTGCTTATGCTTCTAGACAGCTGAAGAAGCATGAGTTGAATTACCCCAAACATGACCTGGAGATGGCAGCAGTAATCTTTTGTAACGCCCCGAAAATCCGGACCGCTACCGGCGCTAGGATCCGGGTCGACTTAAGGCCGCCGGGACCCGTAGCAAGCCTGACATATAACCTGTAAACCTGTATAATCCCATACATGATCAACAACATGCATAAAAATTAAAACTTTTCTTCATACATACTGTCATCAACTAACTCAACCTGTGCATACTCTGATCATATACATAACATAGTCCCTCTGTGGGATCTCATCAAGCCTTAAAGGCAAAACAACCTGTGTTGAGTTAGTTTACATAAACATCATAACATAAGATCATGTATATACAAAAGGGATTAACAATATATTATGGTCAAGCACAACTCTATCCTCAATGACTTCATTACATAACATCCTGAATATTTTTACATTTCGTCATAATACAATTGTCATGTCCACAAGCTAACTATTACATATATGACTTTTTCTTCTTGCCTTCTCTATCTATCCCGTACCTGCAAACCTGGGGGTTAGGGGAGAGGGGTGAGCTACAAAGCCCAGTGAGTAGAACTATAAAAAGAATATTTAAAACATGCTATCATGAAATGCGTCACTACACAATAAATCACACCACGGATGGACTGATTCAAAAATCCCTCAACTCCATGCCCGGCCCTATTATGGGCACCACAGGACTTCGTATTGCCCGGCCCTATCATGGGCACCACAGGACTTCGTACTCGGAGTTATTGCCCGGCCCTATTATGGGCACCACAAGTCTTCGTATTGCCCGGCCCTATTATGGGCACCACAGGTCTTCGTATATAGAAGGCTAATGAATCATCCTAATGTCCATCCACTATCATCTATCACAACAATACAATGCGGCATAGTCGTGAATTCTAATGCAAACAACCTATAATATGATCATGATGCATGAAGCATGATAAAAGCATTTCATTTCTTAATTTAAAAAGGTTAAGCTTAGTTCCACTCACCTCTGGCTGACTCTGACAAACTCTGTAGCAGCTGGCTCACTGCTGGGGTCCTTGGTTCCTCGGGTCCGAACCTACACAGGTGGACTCCAATGAGGGACCAAACATACATAAACATAACTCTAATATACTCCCCAAAAACCCCCTAAAACATCCTGAAAATATCACATAGAGATATGCATGAAGTGGCTGAACAGGGCACTTTCGGCGGCACCTTCGGCGGCCGAAAGTCCTGGACAGAGACGAAACTCGGGTAGGTTCGGCGGCACCTTCGGCGGCCGAAAGTCCCAAACAGAGACGAAAGTCTCTTTTCGGGGGCAACTTCGGCAGCCGAAAGGCCTGCCTCCCCAGCCATGTTCGGCGGCCGAAAGCACCTTCGGCTGCCGAACCTGGTTTCTGCCAAAGGGCAGAAACTTGGCTCCTTTGTGCATTCTCGCCTCCAAACTCACAAACCATGCATACCACTCAACCAAAACATGCATACAAGCTCCTAGGGGCCTCAAAACATCAAATACCCCAACTACAACACTTCAAACATACTCAAACATGCCACATTGTTCATAAATCACATAAAACCTAACATTTACTTAAAAACTCATACAACCCTATACATGCCATTCTACCCCATAAAACTTCATAAAACTTGTTTAAATCATACATTGAGCTTAAGATCGGCTCTTACCTCTTGAAAATCGAGGGTTGAGGAGATCTAAACTTGGAGATGGGAGAAATTCCAACTTTTGGTCTCCAAGCTCCAAAACTCGTTCTAAGCTCAAAGATCTTCAAAACCAAAGTTATAAACTTGTAAAGATCATGGAAAAAGGAAGGAAAAGCTCAAGATTGGGGAAGGATGGCGGAATGCTCACCTTGGCCGAAATGGGGAGAAAAAGCTCGCCCATTTTCGGCTAAGGGACCATTTTATAGGTGGCTGGCCAGGCCACGTTCGGGGGCCGAATGTGCCTCCGCATCCATGCAAATGTTCGGCGGCCGAACTTGACTTTCGGCGGCCGAAACTGGACTTCCCTAACTCATGCTTTCGGGGGCCTAACGTGCCTCCAAAACGCATGCATGTTCGGCGGCCGAACTTGACTTTCGGCGGCCGAACCTGGGTTTTCCTCCAAAGACTTTTCATGCAAAAACTCATTTAGTTTCATACTTAAAACATTAAAATTCCTGAAAACATTTTATAAAACATGTCTTTACCCTTCTAGAAGTCCCCGACATCCGATATTCCACCGGACGGTAGGAATTCCGACACCGGAGTCTAGCCGGGTATTACATCTTTGCACTCAAGATGTGGAGGCACTACCTCTATGGGGTTAAATGTGAGATCTTCACAGATCATAAGAGCCTGCAGTACATCCTGAGTCAAAGAGATTTGAACTTGAGACAGAGAAGATGGGTAGAGCTGCTGAGTGATTATGATTGCAAGATTCAGTACCATCCGGGTAAGGCGAATTTTATGGTAGACGCCCTAAGCCGGAAGTCACTAGGCAGTCTATCCCACATCACGGCTGAGAGGAGACCGGTGGTGAAGGAGTTTTACAAGCTCATTGATGAAGGTCTTCAGTTGGAGTTGTCTGGTACAGGTGCTTTAGTTGCCCAGATGAGAGTGGCACCCGTGTTTCTGGAGCAGGTGGCTCAGAAACAGCATGAGGACCCAGAGTTAGTGAAGATTGCCAGGACTGTTCAGTCAGGCAAGGATTGTGAGTTCAGATTCGACAACAAGGGGATCCTCCGCTATGGAAGCCGATTGTGTGTACCAGACGATAAAGGGCTAAAAGGAGACATTATGAGAGAGGCTCATAATGCAAGATACAGCGTTCACCCCGGAGCCACCAAGATGTATCAAGATCTGAAGAAAGTTTATTGGTGGCCAGCTATAAAGAGAGAAGTGGCACAGTTTGTGTCAGCCTGCGAAGTGTGTCAGAGGGTGAAGCTGGAACATCAGAAGCCGGCCGGAATACTTAACCCGCTACCTATTCCAGAGTGGAAATGGGAGAATATAGCTATGGACTTCGTAGTGGGGTTACCGGCGACGTCCAACAGATTGGACTCCATATGGGTGATTGTGGACAGACTCACCAAATATGCTCACTTCATCCCTGTCAGGAGTGGCTATTCTGTGGACAAGTTGGCGCAGGTGTATGTTGATGAGATCGTCAGGCTGCATGGGGTTCATGTTTCAATAGTGTCCAATAGAGGGCCCCAGTTCACCTCCAGGTTTTGGCGGAGTCTGCAGAATGCCATGGGTACCAGGTTGGATTTTAGCACTGCTTTCCATCCACAGACGGACGGACAATCAGAAAGGACCATCCAGACAATAGAGGATATGCTCAGAATGTGTGTGCTGGACTTTGGCGGTTCTTGGAGGCAGCATCTACCTTTGGTGGAGTTTGCCTACAATAACAGCCATCATGCTAGCATCGGGATGGCTCCATATGAAGCTTTGTATGGGAAGAAGTGCAGATCACCTGTTTGCTGGGAAGAGGTTGGAGAAAAGGCCTTGGCAGGGCCTGAGCTAGTAGAGATCACCAGCAGGATGGTACCCATAATCAGAGAAAGGATCAAGACTGCTGCAAGCAGAAAGAAGAGTTATGCAGACATCCGCAGAAGGCAAGTAGTGTTTCAGGAGGGGGATCTGGTATTGCTCAAGGTGTCTCCTATGAAAGGAGTGGTTCGCTTTGGGAAGAAAGGTAAACTAGCCCCACGATACATCGGACCCTTTGAAATCTTGCAAAAGATTGGGAATGTGTCGTACAAGCTGGATTTACCTGCTTCAATGGAGAGAATCCATCCGGTTTTCCATGTTTCCATGTTGAGGAGGTTTGTATCAGATCCGGGCAAGGTTCTTAGTGAGCCTGATGTGGAGATCCAAGAAGATCTCACTTATGTTGAGCAGCCAATACGAATCATAGACACCCAGATTAGGAAGCTGAGAAATAAGGAAATCCCGATGGTGAAAGTCCTGTGGAACCACCACAATATGGAAGAGTGCACCTGGGAGACACGGGAGTCCATGCTCCAGCAATATCCCCATCTTTTCTAAAGTAAGTTTTATGTGCTTTGTATGTATGTTATGTGTATGCCATGCTATGTGTTGTTTGGTGAACATTCGGGGATGAATGTTCTTAAGGGGGGGAGAATGTAATACTCGGCTAGACTTCGGTATCGGAATTCCTACCGTCTGGTGGGATCTCGGGTGTCGGAGACCTCTAGAAGGGTAAAATCATGTTTTTATAAAATGTTTTAATGTATTTTATGGTTTTAATCAAGTAAGAAATGAGTTTTTGCATGAAAATAATCTTGGAGGAAGACCCAGGTTCGGCCGCCGAACCTCAAGTTCGGCCGCCGAATATGCATGCGCTTCGGGAGGGCTTTAGGCCCCCGAAAGCATAAGTGAGGGAAGTCCAGGTTCGGCCGCCGAACCTTATGTTCGGCCGCCAAACATGGCATGCAAGCGAAGGCACGTTCGGCTCCCGAATGTGGCCTGGCCAGCCACCTATAAAGGGGTCCCTTAGCCGAAAACGGGCGAGTTTTTCTCCCCATTTTCGGCCAAGGTGAGCTCTCCGCTATCCCTCACCGATCTTGAGTTTCTTCCTTCAAATCTTTCATGATTTTCACAAGTTTTCACTTTGTTTTGAAGATTTTCGAGTATAAAGCAAGTTTTGGAGCTTTGAGGTTCAAGAAACTCAATCTCTCCCATCTCCGAGCTAGGGTCATTTTCCTCTCGATCTTCAAGAGGTAAGGGCCGATCTTGAGCTCACTTTATGTTTTAAACAAGTTTTAAGTTGATCTATGGGGTAGAAATGCATGTTTAGGTTTTGGTTGGTTTTATAAGTTATGTTAAGTTTTTGAACAATGTATGATGTTTGTGGTGGTTTGATGTGTTGTAGTTGGGGTTTTAGATAGTTTGAAGCCCCTAGGAGCTTGTATGCTTGAGTATGCATGTTGTAGATCAGGTTTATGCATGTTTGAAAGGTTTGGGAGGCGTTTGTGCATGTTGGAGTTGAGTTTCTGCCACTTTGGAGAAACTCAGGTTCGGCCACCGAATGGACTTTCGGCCGCCGAACCTGCTTGTGGAGGCAGCCTTCGGCTGCCGAAGCCTGCCCCCGAAAGAGGACTTTCGTCTCTGAAGGGCAGTTTCGGCCGCCGAACATGCATGAGTTTCGTCTCTGTCTGGGAGTTTCGGCCGCCGAAGGTGCCGTCGAACCTACCTGACTTTCGGCTCTGGAGGGATTTTCGGCAGCCAAACCTGCCGCCGAAAGTGCCCTGTTCAGCCTTCCTTTGCATGTTTTGTATGATTATTTTGAGGTGTTTTAGGGGGTTTTTGGGGGATGTTTTAGAGTCATGTTCTAGTATGTTTGGTTCCTCATTTGAGTCCACCTGTGTAGGTTCGGACCCGAGGAACCGAGGACCCCAGCAGTGAGTCAGCTGCTTCAGTCATTGTCAGAGCTAGCTGAGGTGAGTAGAATAAACTTTTACGTTTTAAAGCGAATAAATTATAAAGTTTTGAGCATGTTCATGCATCATGAATGCCATGTGATGATTTAGGTTGTTTGCATTAGAATTCACGAATATGATGCATTGCATTTTATGATGTAGATACGGATTGGTTATTGAATGATCCTTTAGTCCTCTTATGATATGATATGATGATGATACGACATGATATGGTATGGAAGTCCGGTTGACCCATTCTACGTCCCGGCACTATGTAAGAGAAAGACCGGTTGACCCATTCTACGTCCCGGCATCTTGGAATGTTATGTTATGATATGTTTAAGAGAAAGACCGGTTGACTCATTCTACGTCCCGGCACTTTGGAATGTAGAGGACTATTGGTGACAATACCATCCTTGATGTGATTAGTTGTGATGTGTTGCATTATATGAGAGCATGAGATTTTATTTGTTTTATTATTCTGCTCACTGGGCTCTAGTAGCTCACCCCTTTCCCTAATCCCCCAGGGTTGCAGGTTCGGGCTAGACAGAGAAGTCAAGATGAATGAAGTCATGTGTATGTAATAGTTAGTATGTGGACATGATAAATTGTAAAATGATGTAAAAGTTATAAATAGATATGTCATATAATGTAGACTTTGAGATTGAGGTTTAGAAATTGTGCTTGACCGAGTTTGTATAGTAATCCCTTTTGCAATCATGATCTATGTTTTATGATGTTGATGTTCCACCAAGCTGGTGTATGATGAGATGCCCCATTGGAGCATTTGTTGAGAGCTCCAGTGTGGGGTTTATGTTTATGTTTATGTATATGTTTGTGGGCATGCACAGGTTAAGCTTGGTAAAGGAAAAAGAAAAGTTCAAATTTTTATGCATGTTGTTGATCATGTATGGGATTAAACAGGTTTACAGGATGTATGTTAGGCTTGCTACGGGTCCCGGCGGCCTTATGCCGATCTGGATCCTAGCGCCGGTAGCGGTCCGATTTTCAGGTCGTTACAATTCTATTCTCAATACAATTCTTTACATTACATCACATTATAATATTTTACAATACATGTCCACATCTAACTATTACATAAAACATGACTCCTTTACTCTTGTTGACTTCCTGACCTATCCCGTACCTGCAAACCTGGGGGTTAAGGGAATGGGGTGAGCTACTAGAGCCCAGTGAGCAGAATAGTAAAAACATTATATTAAAATTCATGGTTTCATGAAATGCATCACATCACAAACAAATCACATCAAGGATGGCTTGTCACCAATAGCTCTCTACACATTCCAATAGTGCCAGGGGCGTAGCATGGGCCTCACTGGTCTTTCTCTTACCTAACATAACATAACATTTCAATATGCCAGGGGCGTAGCATGGGCCTCACTGGTCTTTCTCTTACCTCGTACCAAGGGCGTAGAATGGGCCTCACTGGTCTTACATACCATACCATATCATATCATATCATGTCATCATACGAGGGCTAATGGATCATTCAACACCCATCCACATCAACATTATATTATGCAATGCAACATATTCGTGAATTCTAGTGCAAACAACCTAATATATCACATGGCATTCGTGATGCATGAACATGCTCTAAATTTATTTGCTTTGAAATGTAAAGATCCTTTCTACTCACCTCAGGCTAGCTCTGAAAAGACACTGAAGCAGCTATCTCACTGCTGGGGTCCTCGGTTCCTCGGGTCCGAACCTACACAGGTGGACTCAAATGAGGGACCAAACATACATGAACATGACTCTAAACTATTCCCCAAAAACCCCCTAAAACACCTTAAAACAATCATAGAAAACATGCAAAGGAAGGCTGAACAGGGCACCTTCGGCGGCCGAACCCTCCTCCAGATCTGAAAGTCATGCACTTTCGGCGGCACCTTCGGCGGCCGAAAGTTCTCTCCAGATCCGAAACTCGTGCATGTTCGGCGGCACCTTCGGCGGCCGAAACTCTCCTCCAGAGTCGAAAGTCCAACTTTTGGGGGCAGGGTTCGGCAGCCAAAGGCTTGCCTCCATAGGCAGGTTTGGCGGCCGAAAGTCCTTCGGCTGCCGAACCTGAGTTCTTCCAAGGGGTAGAACTCAGCCTCCTCATGCACATTTTGCCTCCCAAACCATTCAAACATGCTTTTAGCTATTCTACAACATGCATACACAAGCAAACAAGCATATAGGGGTCTCAAACTATCCTAAACCCCAACACAAACACATATAGCAACTCAAACAACATACATTACCCATAACTCAACATTAACCCTAACATTAGGCATATACTCTAAAACATGCATCAACCCTCTTAAAACCCCTCAAAACTTTCACAAAACATACAAGAAAGGTAGGATCCGAGCTTACCTCGTGAAGATCGAGAGGGGAGGCGATCCCTAACTTGGAGATGGGAGAAATCAAGCTCCTTGGATCTCTAAGTTCCAAAACTCCGTTTTTAACTCAAAAATCTTCAAAACAAGATGAAGGCTTGTCAAAACTTAAAAGATTTAAAGAAAATCATTGAAACTAACCGTGGGAGGGCATGGACTCACCGTTGGCCGAAAATAGGGGAGAAAGCTCGCCCATTTTCGGCTATGGGGCCTTTTATAGGTGGCTGGCCAGGCCACCTTTGGAAGCCGAAGGTGACTCCAAAACTCATGCATGTTCGGCGGCCGAACATGAGGTTCGGCGGCCGAACATGAGGTTCGGCGGCCGAACCTTGATTTCCCTCTATGGTCTTTTTCATTCAAAACTCAATTTCTTTCTTACTTAAAACCATAAAATACATGAAAACATTTTATAAAAACAGGTTTTTACCCTTCTAGAGGTTTTCGACATCCGAAATTCCACCGGATGGTAGGAATTTCGATACCGGAGTCTAGCCGGGTATTACAATTTTATTGTTTGGTTTTGAGTTAAAGTTTTAAAAAAAATGAAAGAAAAATATTTTTGAGGGATAAGCCCAGGTTCGACTGCCGAACATAGCGCCGCTGTGGGAGCTCTCTCTCGGCCCCCGAAGGTGGTCTGGCCAGCCACTTATAAGGGGCCTCCAGTCTGAAAATGGGAGAGTTTTCTCTCTTCATTTTCGGGCAAAGGTGAGTTCTTGCCCTTCCTTTATTGATTTTGTGTTTTTTACTTCAAATTTTTTATGAGTTTTCGCTTGTTTTTGAAGTTTTAAAACTTGGAGACCTCCGGAGACCGCTTTTCTCCTCATCTCTAAGTTTGGGTCACATCTACCTTTGATCTTCAAGAGGTAAGTGTAGATCCTTGCTTTTGTTTATGTTTTAAGTAAGTTTTAAGAGGTTTAAGGGTTTATAATGCATGATATAGCTAGATCTAAGGTTATAGGCTTTGACTTTGGGTTTTGTTGAATGTATGCTCCCTTTTATGTTTTGTTGTTATTTGTTGGGGTTTAGGCTAGTTTTATACCCCTTATGCATGTTGGAGTGAGTTTTTGCATGTTTTGAGAAGTTGGGTATGAGTTTGGTGAGTTTTGGTGGCTGAGTGTTGAGGCAGAATTGGGTTCTGCCATTTTGGAGAATCCAGGTTCGGCCGCCGAACCTGCCTGTGGAGGCAGTCTTTGGCCGCCGAACTTGCCCCTGAAGGTTGATGACTTTCGGATCTGTGGAGACCTTCGGCTGTCGAACTTGCCCCTGAAAGTGCCTAACTTTCGGATCTGTAGGGACCTTCGGCCTCCGAACTTGCCGCCAAAATTCCCTTGCCCAGCCTTCCTTTGCTTGTTTCTTATGCATGTTTTATGACGTTTTAAGGGATTTTTGGGGAGATGTTTAGAGTCTTGTTAGAGTATGTTTGGTCCCTCATTTGAGTCCATCTGTGTAGGATCGGACCTGGGAGACCGTAGAGGCCAGCAGTGAGGTAACTGCTCCAGTGTTAGTAAAGCGTCAACCAGAGGTGAGTAGAACTAAACTAATCTACTGTTTTAAGTAATCAAACTTTTGAGCATGTTCATGCATCACGATTGCCATGTTTATAGGATGTTTGCATTAGAATTCACGAATATGATGCATTGCATAATTTACTGTTGGTATGGATGGACATTGGATAACCCACTAGCCCTCGAGCAGGTTATGATATGATACGGATACGGAAAATCAAGGCTTGTCCATTCTACGCCCCTGGCACAATGTAAGGGAAAAACCAGGGCTTGCCCATTCTACGCCCCTGGCACAGTTGGATATGTTATGTTATGTTTAAGCGAAAGTCCTGAGGAGCTCCGTCGAGGGCCGGGCACATTGGATATGTAGAGGGTTACTGATGACAAGTCTATCCTTGATGTGTATTGTTTGTGTTGTGATGCATTTCATGAGAGCATATGTTTATTAAACTGTTTTTATGTTCTGCTCACTAGGCTCTTGTAGCTTATCCCTTTCTCCTAACCCCAGGTTTGCAGGATCAGAGATAGAGCGGGAAGTCGGCATAGTAGCTGGTATATGATTATGTAATAGATTAGTAGTGGACATGTACTATGTAATGGATTAGATTTGTGCTTTGCCCTAGTTTATGATTTGTATATCCCTGTTTATCATGATATTTATGTAAAAGTTTTAATGATAAGTTATGTTGAACCAAGCTTGATGTATGTGATGTTTACCATACTAGAGCATTTGATGCGGGCTCTAGTGTGGGTTTTATGTATACACTTTATGATGCATACACAGGTCGAGCTTGGTATATGAAAAGTTTAAACTTCTATGAAATGTAAGATCATGTATGGGATTTTATCAGGTACACAGGATGTATAGTAGGCTTGCTACGGGTTCTGGCGACCTTAAGTCGATTGAAATCCTAGCGCCGGTAGCGATCTGGTTTTCAGGTTGTTATAGAGTAGTATCAGAGCCCTAGATTAGTATCATAAACTAGGACATGTACTATGTAATAGATTAGTAGTGGACATGTACTATGTAATGGATTAGATTTGTGCTTTGCCCTAGTTTATGATTTGTATATCCCTGTTTATCATGATCTTTATGTAAAAGTTTTAATGATAAGTTATGTTGAACCAAGCTTGATGTATGTGATGTTTACCATACTAGAGCGTCTGATGAGGGCTCTAGTGTGGGTTTTATGTATACAGTTTATGATGCATATGTAGGTCGAGCTTGGTATATGAAAAGTTTAAATTTCTATGAAATGTATGATCATGTATGGGATTTTATCAGGTACACAGGATGTATAGTAGGCTTGCTACAGGTTCTGGCGACCTTAAGTCGATTGGAATCCTAGCGCCGGTAGCGGTCCAATTTTCGGGTTGTTATAAAGTAGTATCAGAGCTCTAGGTTCATATGGTCGGACCTAGAGTGTCGGGCTCATAGATGTATAGAAGGGCAAGCCCATTAAGAAAAATCATGTCCACTAGGATAGGATGTAGAGTCCTGTCTTGATGATGATGTGTAATGCCATGATGATATGCATGTGGATTAATGATATGCTATGTATGATGTGGCTTCATGTGTATTCGCATGAACCGTATGATGTTAATGTTTATGTTTTGTATGTTGTTTTTCAGAAAACAGAATGTGAGGCACTCGTCGATCTGCGAGATTGGCTGGAGTTCCACCCGAGAATGAGGGCATGGATGCCCTACCCCCTGCTCTGCCAAGAGCAAGGTCTAGTAGAACCAGCAGAGGAGAATCATCAAGGGACCCTAGAAGGTCTTTTGATGTAAACAGGAGGAGAACCGATCCGGGAAGGATGTCGGCGGATGTGAGGGATACAATAGAAGATGATCAGAGGAGGGATGGCAGTTTGGGTGTGAGCATGTCAGAGGAAGGTATGGGAGAATCACAAGGAGGCGCTCAGGCCTCGGCTTTTGCTAACCCACCACAGTACCAGCCCTATCCTCAGGGACTGGGATATCCAATGGGAGGCACATCAGATTTCTCAAGTTATAACCCATATCCTTCATTCATGCCCTATCCTCCCTTCTACCCTCTATATCCACCCTACCCGATGTTTTCACCCCCACCTTTCTACCAAAATCCAGCAAACTCTAACCTAGGGAATGCTGCACCACCTCCTCCTCCCCTAGTAGAACCAGGGTTCCTGAAACCCAATCATCTAGACCCAACCCATCAAATGGGAGCAAAGTGAAAATGACAAACTATCTGAAGTTGGATACTCCCAAGTTCAAAACAGGTGATGATCCGTTTAAGTATCTCAAGACGGTGAAAATGATAACTGATGAGTTGGGGGCTAGTGATAGCAGAGCCATTTAGATGGCGGGGTTCACTCTTAAATGCAAGAAGGCAAAGGAGTGGTTTAAAAGCTATGTGGACCGGAGACTAGACAGCCTATCATGGGAGCAGTTTGCTAATAAATTCGCATGATGGGCTTTTCCAGATAGTTCAAGGGAATTGAAGGTGATAGAGTTTGAGCAGCTGCGTCAGACCGATGATATGAGTGTAGATGAGTACACAGATAAATTTTTGGACTTGCTACAGTTTGTGGGGCAGGCATATGATACTGATCAGAAGAAAGCCAGGAGGTATGCCATGAGACTTCACTCTAGGTATTCCTCCTTAATCTTAGCAGCAGAGAGGGAGAGTTTCCACACCATAGTAGATGCAGCTAGAAAGATGGAGGCTAGTGCCATTATTCAGGGGACAGTAAAACAGCAAGTGGCACAGTCCTCGGGTTCCAAAACCCCGAGAATAGGGAATATTGATCTCTCCTCTCTGGGTGCAGCCGCCGTAGAAGGTAAAAAGTGGAATAGATCCACCAAAAAGCTGAAGAAGAATAAGTTCTGGGACCGGTTGAAGTCAGGTCTAGGAATGCGTGGTGGTTCGAGCTCTGGTTCGAATAGCTCCGGATGTATGAGGTGCGGTAAGCTGCACAAAGGGGTTTATCGATTTGGGACTACAACATGTTTCAGATGCGGACAGGAGGGGCACGTGGCACATGAGTGTCCCAATGCAGCTGTGATGGCTCAGTCCCAGCGGACAGCTTCTGGCAGTGTAGCTCAGCCAGCAGCTCCAACCATGTCACAGGGCAGAGGTCAAGATAGAGGGAGAGGAACAACCTCTTCTTCAGCAGGTTCCCGCGGGGAAGGTCCATCAGCTCCAGCACGGATCTTCACCATGACTCAGCAGGAGGCTAACACATTGAACACGGTGGTGTCAGGTAATCTCACTATTGGATGTTCTGATGTGTATGCTCTTATGGACCCTGGTGCTTTTCATTCTTTTATTGCTCCGAGAGCTGTAGATAGAGTGGGTTTGATAGCCTCTAGGCTAGAGTGTCCTCTTTGGGTTAGTGGGCCCAAGTGTGATCCATCTGTGGCAGAGTCAATCTGTCGGTTCCGTCCAGTGTTTGTTGAGGGTAGGTGCCTTCCAACCGACCTTGTGGTTCTAGATTTGACTGATTTTGACGTCATTCTAGGGATGGATTGGCTTTCTACTCATGGTGCTACCTTGGATTGCAAAGACAAGGTAGTCAGGTTCAGAGATCAGGATGGATCAGAGGTAGTCTTTAGAGGAGATAGAGTAGGGATGCCTAGAGGTTTGATATCAGCCCTTCAAGCTCATAGATTGCTTAGGAAGGGTTGTCAGGGGTTTCTTGCTCATGTCAGAGAGCTTAACAGTCAGGTCAGGGAACCAGCTTCAGTGCCTGTAGTCAGAGAGTTCCTAGATGTTTTCCCAGACAAGCTGCTAGGTTTACCTCCTGCTAGGGAGATAGAGTTTGAAATTGAAGTGATGCCAGGAACCAAACCCATCTCTATCCCTCCCTACAGGATGGTGCTTGCAGAGTTAAAGAAGTTAAAGGAGCAGTTGCAAGAGTTGGTAGATAAGGATTTCATCCGACCTAGTATCTTACCTTGGAGTGCTCCGGTCCTATTTGTGAAAAAGAAGGATGGATCATTGAGACTTTGTATCGACTACAGACAGTTGAACAAGGTCACTACCAAGAACAGATATCCGCTACCCAGGATTGATGATCTATTTGACCAGCTATTAGGAGCCGGTTGTTTCTCGAAAATAGATTTGAGATCCAGGTACTACCAGTTGAGGGTTAGAGAAGAAAATGTGCCAAAGACAGCTTTCAGGACCAGATATGGGCATTTTGAGTACCTAGTGATGCCATTCGGGCTGACCAATGCCCCTCAGCATTCATGGACCTTATGAACATAGTTTTTAGTCAGTTTCTGGATCACTTCGTTATTGTCTTCATTGACGATATCTTAGTGTATTCCAGGAATGCAGAGGAGCATGCCCATCATCTAAGGACAGTGTTGCAGACCCTGAAAGAACACGGCTTGTATGCCAAGTTCTCTAAGTGTGAGTTCTGGTTGAGGAGCATTTCTTTCTTGGGGCATGTAGTGTCAGAAAAGGGAGTAGAGGTAGATCCCAAGAAAGTGGAAGCTGTAGCAAACTGGCCTAGACCCACTACAGTGATAGAGATTAAAAGCTTTTTGGGTTTGGCAGGTTACTACAGGAGATTTGTTCAGGACTTCTCCAAAATTGTCGCTCCTATGACCAAGTTGACCAAAAAGAATCAGAAGTTCGTTTGGTCAGAACAGTGTGAGAAAAGCTTTGAAGAGCTGAAAAGAAGGTTGACGTCAGCACCGGTGTTAGCTTTGCCTACGAGTAATGAAGACTTCACAGTGTTTTGTGATGCGTCCTGAGTGGGACTAGGTTGTGTGTTGATGCAGAGTGAAAGGATGATTGCTTATGCTTCTAGACAGTTGAAGAAGCATGAATTGAATTATCCTACACATGACCTAGAGATGGCAGCTATAATCTTTGCACTCAAGATGTGAAGGCATTACCTATATGGGGTAAGATGTGAGATCTTTACAGATCATAAGAGTTTGCAGTACATCTTGAGTCAGAAAGAGTTGAACCTGAGGCAGAGAAGATGGGTAGAGCTGCTTAGTGACTACGATTGCAAGATCAAGTATCATCCGGATAAGGCAAATGTGGTAGCAGATGCCCTCAGCCGGAAATCACTTGGCAGTTTATCCCATATTACAGCAAAGAGAAGACCGATGGTGAAAGAATTCTACAAACTCATTAATGAAGGTTTACAGTTAGAGTTGTCTGGTACAGGTGCACTAGTAGCTCAGATAAGAGTGACACCCATATTTCTGGAGCAAGTGGCGTAGAAACAGCATGAGGACCCCGAGTTGGTGAAAATTGCTAGGACAGTTCGGTCAGGCAAGAATGAGGAGTTTAGATTCGACAACAAAGGGATCCTCCGTTATGGGAATATATTATGTGTACCAGATGACGTGAGTTTGAAAGGAGACATTATGAGGGAAGCTCATAATGCGAGGTATAGCGTTCACCCTAGAGCCACCAAAATGTATCAGGATCTGAAGAGAGTTTATTGGTGGCCAGCTATGAAGAGGGAAGTGGCGCAGTTTGTGTCAGCTTATGAGATCTGTCAGAGGGTGAAGCTAGAGCATCAGAAGCCAGTTGGGATGCTCAACCCATTACCGATTCCAGAGTGGAAATGGGAAAATGTGGCAATGGATTTCGTAGTGGGATTACCAGCAACGTCCAACAGATTAGACTCTATATGGGTAATAGTGGACAGATTGACAAAGTCTGCTCACTTTATCCCTGTCAAGAGTGGCTACTCTGTGGATAAATTGGCACAGGTTTATGTTGAAGAGATTGTCAGGCTGCATGGGGCTCCAGTTTCAATAGTGTCAGATAGGGGACCCCAGTTTACCTCCAGGTTTTGGGGGAGTCTACAGAACGCAATGGGCACAAGGTTGGACTTTAGCACTGCTTTCCATCCACAAACTGACGAATAGTCAGAGAGGACCATCCAAACCATAAAAGACATGTTGAGAATGTGTGTGCTAGATTTTAGCAGTTCTTGGAGGCAGCATCAGCCACCGGTAGAGTTTGCCTACAATAACAGCTATCATACTAGCATAGGGATGGCTCCTTATGAAGCTCTATACGGGAGGAAGTGCAGGTCACCTGTCTGCTGGGAAGAAGTGGGAGAAAGGGCTCTAGCAGGGCCAGAGTTAGTTGAGATCACGAGCAGGGTAGTGCCTATTATTAGAGAAAGAATCAAGACTGCTGTGAGTCGGCAGAAGAGCTATGCAGATGTTTGCAGGAAACATGTTGTGTTCTAGGAGGGAGATATGGTGTTGCTCAAGGTGTCTCTTATGAAAGGTGTGATTCGTTTTGGGAAGAAAGGTAAACTAGCTCTAAGGTACATCGGACCCTTCGAAATCTTGCAAAAGGTTGGGAATGTATCTTATAAGCTAGATTTGCCTGCTTCTATGGAGAGAATCCATCCGATTTTCTATGTTTCCATGTTACGGAAGTTCATGTCAGATCCAGGCAAGATTCTTAATGAGCCTGATGTAGAGGTCCTAGGAGATCTCACCTATGTTGAGCAGCCAGTACGGATCATAGACACACAAATTAGAAAGCTGAGGAACAAGAAAATTGCGATGGTGAAAGTCCTTTGGAATCACCACAATATGGAAGAGTGCACCTGGGAGACCCGGGAGTCCATGCTCCAGCAATACCCCTATCTCTTTTAAGGTTAGTGTTTTAAGTTTTATGTGCTTTCTTGATGTTATGTTTGCTTATGTGTTGTTTGAACATTCGGGGACGAATGTTCTTAAGGGGGGAAGAATGTAATACCCGACTAGACTTCAGTGTCAGAATTCCAACTTTCTGACAGAATCCCCGTTGGAATCTGGAATCTCGGATACCGGAACCTCTTAGAAGGGTAAAATATATTTTTACAAAATGTTTTTCATGATTTTATTGTTTGGTTTTGAGTTAAAGTTTTAAACAAAATGAAAGAAAAATGTTTTTGAGGGATAAGCCCAGGTTCGGCCGCCGAACATGGTGCTGCTGCGGGAGCTCTCTTTCGGCCCTCGAAGGTGGTCTGGCCAGCCACCTATAAGAGGCCTCCAGTTCGAAAATGGAAGAGTTTTCTCTCTCCATTTTCGGGCAAAGGTGAGTTCTTGCCCTTCCTTTATTGATTTTGTGTTTTTCCTTCAAATTTTTCATAAGTTTTCGCTTGCTTTTGAAGTTTTAAAGCTTGGAGACCTCCGGAGACCGCTTTCCTCCTCATCTCCAAGTTTGGGTCACATCTACCTTCAATCTTCAAGAGGTAAGTGTAGATCCTTGCTTTTGTTTATGTTTTAAGTAAGTTTTAAGAGGTTTAAGGGTTTATAATGCATGATATGGCTATATCTAAGGTTATAGGCTTTGAGTTTGGGTTTTATTGAATGTATGCTCCCTTTTATGTTTTGTTGTTGTTTGTTGGGGTTTAGGCTAATTTTATACCCCTTATGCATGTTGGAGTGATTTTTTGCATGTTTTGAGAAGTTGGGTATGAGTTTGGTGAGTTTTGGTGGCTGAGTGTTGAGGCAGAATCGGGTTTTGCCATTCTGGAGAACCCAGGTTCGGTCGTCGAAACAAGGTTCGGCCGCCGAACCTGCCTGTGGAGGCAGTCTTTGGCCGCCGAACTTGCCCCCGAAGGTTGGTGACTTTCGGATCTGTGGAGACCTTCGGCCGCCGAACTTGCCCCTGAAAATGCCTAACTTTCGGATCTGTAGGGACCTTCGGCCGCCGAACCTGCCGCCAAAAGTCCCTTGCCCAGCCTTCCTTTGCTTGTTTCTTATGCATGTTTTATGACGTTTTAAGGGATTTTTGGAGAGATGTTTAGAGTCTTGTTAGAGTATGTTTGGTCCCTCATTTGAGTCCATCTGTATAGGATCGGACCTGGGAGACCGTAGAGGCCAGCAGTGAGGTAACTGCTCTAGTGTTAGTAAAGCGTCAGCCAGAGGTGAGTAGAACTAAACTAATCTACTGCTTTAAGTAATTAAACTTTTGAGCATGTTCATGCATCACGATTGTCATGTTTATAGGATGTTTGCATTAGAATTCACAAATATGATGCATTGCATAATTTACTGTTGGTGTGGATGGACATTGGATGACCCACTAGCCCTCGAGCAGGTTATGATATGATACGGATACGGAAAATCAGGGCTTGTCCATTCTACGCCCCTGGCACAATGTAAGGGAAAAACCAGGGCTTGCCCATTCTACGCCCCTGGCACAGTTGGATATGTTATGTTATGTTTAAGCGAAAGTCCTGAGGAGCTCCGTCGAGGGCCGAGCACGTTGGATATGTAGAGGGTTACTGATGACAAGTCCATCCTTGATGTGTATTGTTTGTGTTGTGATGCATTTGATGAGAGCATATGTTTATTAAACTGTTTTTATGTTCTGCTCACTAGGCTCTTGTAGCTTATCCCTTTCCCCTAACCCCAGGTTTGCAGGATCAGAGATAGAGCGGGAAGTCGGCGTAGTAGCTGGTATATGATTATGTAATATATTAGTAGTGGACATGTACTATGTAATGGATTAGATTTGTGCTTTGCCCTAGTTTATGATTTGTATATCCCTGTTTATCATGATCTTTATGTAAAAGTTTTAATGATAAGTTATGTTGAACCAACCTTGATGTATGTGATGTTTACCATACTAGAGCATTTAATGAGGGCTCTAGTGTGAGTTTTATGTATACAGTTTATGATGCATGCACAGGTCGAGTTTGGTATATGAAAAGTTTAAATTTCTATGAAAATGTATGATCATGTATGGAATTTTATCAGGTACATAGTGTAATACCCGACTAGACTCCGGTATCGGAATTCCTACCGTCCGGTAGAATCTCGGATGTCGGAACCCTCTAGAAGGGTAAAATCATGTTTTTATAAAATGTTTTCATATATTGTATGGTTTTTATGAAGAAAGAAATTGAGTAAAAGTTTTATAGAAAAGAAAGAAAGAGAATGAAGGAAGGGCCCAGGTTCGGCCGCCGAACTTCAGGTTCGGCCGCCGAACTTCAGGTTCGGCCGCCGAACTTCATGTTCGGCCGCTGAACATGGGATGCATGCGGAGGCACGTTAGGCCCCCGAAAGTGGCCTGGCCAGCCACCTATAAAGGGGTCTCCTATCCGAAATGGGCGAGTTTTCTCTCCCTATTTCCGGCCAAGGTGAGTCTCCATCCTCCCTTGTCGATCTTGTGTTCTTCCTTCAAGTCTCTCATGTTTTTATGAGTTATTTAACTTGGTTTTGAAGATTTTTGGAGCTAAGATCAAGATTTGAAGCTTGGAGACCTCGGAGCTTTCTTCCTCCATTTCTCCAAGTTTAGGTCGCCTCCCCTCTCGATTTTCAAGAGGTAAGGGTAGATCTTTAGCTTATCCCATGTTTTAAACAAGTTTTATGAGGGGTTATGGGGTAGAAATGCATGTTTAGGTTAGTTGATTGCTGTTAGGGTTAATGTTGAGTTTATGGATAATGTATGTTGTATGTGTATATGCTTTGTGTTGATTGTTGGGGTTTAGGGTAGTTTGAGACCTCTATATGCTTGTTTGCTTGTGTATGCATGTTATAGAATAGCTAAATGCATGTTTGAAAGTTTTGGGAGGCAAAATGTGCATGAGGAGGCTGAGTTCTGCCACTTGGGAAGAACTCAAGTTCGGCAGCCGAAGGCACTTTCGGCCGCCGAACCTGCCGCCGAACATGCATGAGTTTCGGATCTGGAAGGCACTTTCGGCCGCCGAAGGTGCATGACTTTCGGCTCTGGAGGGACTTTCAGCCGCCGAACCTGCCTCCGAAAGTGCCCTGTTCAGCCTTCCTTTGCATGTTTTCTATGATTGTTTTAAGGTATTTTAGGGGGATTTTTGGAGAGATGTTTAGAGTCAAGTTCATATATGTTTGGTCCCTCATTTGAGTCCACTTGTGTAGGTTCGGACCCGAGGAACCGAGGACCCCGGCAGTGAGATAGCTGCTTCAGAATCTTTTCAGAGCTAGCCTGAGGTGAGTAGAACGACTCTTTATGTTGCAAAGTAAATAAAGAAATTTTGAGCATGTTCATGCATCACGAATGCCATGAGATATATTAGGTTGTTTGCATTAGAATTCACAAATATGTTGCATTGCATAATATGATGTTGATGTGGATGAACATTGGATGATCCATTAAGCCCTCGTATGGAATGATATGATATGATGATGATACGGTATGGAAGTCCAGGAAGACCCATTCTACGTCCCTGGCATAATGTAAGAGAAAGTCCAGGAAGACCCATTCTACGTCCCTGGTACATTGGAATGTTATGATATGTTATGTAAGGGAAAGACCAGAGACCCATTCTACGTCCTGGCACTATTGGATATGTAGAGGGCTATTGGTGACAAGTTCATCCTTAAGGTGATTTGTTTGTGGTGTGATGCATTTCATGAAAGCATGAATTTTAATGTAATGTTTTACTATTCTGCTCACTGGGCTCTAGTAGCTCACCCTTTTCCCTTAACCCCCAGGTTTGCAGGTGCGGGCTAGACCAGAAAGTCACCAGGAATAGAAGTTTATGTATGTAATAGATTAGTTGTGGACATGAATGACAATGTAAAGTAATGTAATGTAAAGTATTGTATAATGATGTATATTGAGGTTTAGTATTGTGCTTGACCCTAGTATGTATAGTTAATCCCTTTGCACATGATCTATGAAATATTTTTATGATGTTTTACGTAAACCAAACTTAGTATATGTTATGTTATCCCATTGGAGCATTTGATGAGGGCTCCAGTGTGGGGTTTATGTTCATAAGTATGAGTATGCACAGGTTAAGCTCGGTGAATGAAAGAAAAAGTTTAAAGTTTTTATGTATATGTATGATCATGTATGGGATTTAACAGGCATATAGGATGTATGTTAGGCTTGCTACGGGTCCCGGCGACCTTAAGTCGATCTGGATCCTAGCGCCGGTAGCGGTCCGGTTTCCGGATCGTTACACACAGAATGTATAGTAGGCTTGCTACAGGTTCCGGCGACCTTAAGTCGATCTGAATCCTAACGCCGGTAGTGGTCCGGTTTCTGGGTCGTTACACTTAGAATGGTGGAAGGTGAACAACATGAAATTTAGGATATTATCAAAGATGGCTTGTGACATACTATCAATTCCTATAACAACTGTTGCTTCAGAATCTGCTTTTAGTGCTGGAGGTAGAATTATTGATCCGCGTAGAGCATCATTGGGAGCAGAAACTGTTCAAGTTTTAACTTGTGAAGCTGATTGATTGCAAGCCTTTTATAGTATCAAGAGAAAAAAGAAAGTAAGTTCAATAACACATTATTGTTTTTATTTTCAAATAATAATATGTAATTAACTTTTTTTATTCTTTTATTACTATTAAAGGATAAAGATGATATTCAAGAAGTCATACTACCTTAGTGGTTGGATCCTTAACATTCAACTTTGTTGTTATAATTATTTTTCAGGTACAAATTAATTTATTTTTTTATTTTTTTTAATTTATAGTACTAATTAGATATTGACACATTTGTTTATGTTGCTAATAGAGTTTTTTTTTTGTGTTATTTAAAGGTTATATAGACGTTGAAGTTGAAATTCAAGTTAACTAGTTGAGCAAGTATGGAGATGATTAAATTATATTAGCTTGTTTCAATTGTTGGAAGTTGGAATCAACTTTATTCGTTTGATATTAAACTTTGTGTGTAATTTTATTATGTTGTTGAGTTGGAATCAACTTTATCATTTGGAATCAACTTTATTCGTTTGATATTAAAATTTGTGTGTAATTTTATTATGTTGTTGAATTTGTATTTATTTTTGTTATTTTAATTATGAATTGTGTTATGTAATTTTTTATGTGCATTCTCTTTTTGTATATTATTTATATTAATGATGATTAAAAACTGATTAAAATATAATTATTAATTCGAGCTCGAACCTGAACTCGAAGTCGAACTTTGAATTCGAGTCCGAGCTTGAACTTGAGCTCAAACCGAATTTTTTAATTTCAAGCTCGGTTTCGAGCTTTTTTAACGAGTTTCTTAATTGAATTTTTCGAGTTCGAACTCGAGTTTTATTAACGAGCTTCTTAATCGAGCTTTTTGAGTTCGAACTCGAATTAGACTCGTTATTATACTGAATGAGTCTTTCACGAGTCGAGCTCGAATCAAGCTCTCGATTATAATATTTAATTTTTGAGCCGAATTCGAATTAAATATTAGAACTCGAGTCGAACTCGAACTTCTAAACTTTTTTAATAAATAAATCTGAATTTTACAAAACTCGACTCGACTCGATTTGATTGCATCCTTATCCGGACTTTTAAGTATTACACTTTATCATGCAATTTGGTCATTTTCAGTGCTACAATAACATGTTTTAGTTTACTAAGGATTCTCTTAATTTTTTATATTTAAAAAAATAAATTAGTTTAATCTCCTAAGTTCCATCTTTAAAAATGATTTTTTAAAAAAAAAAATAGATCTTGAATCTTATTCGATAATATTAATTATTTTAATGTTCATTAAATTAATTAATAATAATAAAAATAATAAAATAAAATATTAGTGTATTTTGATTTAAAACGATGAGTAGTTACAAACAGAACTATAGTTAAAGTATCTTTTTTTTTGAAATAACAAGAAAATTTTATTAATTCAAAGAGAACAAAGAAACAATGTGAAGATGAGAGATATCAATCCAAACTCTTTGACCTGACTCAGAATGAGCCGATGTTGCTAGAACATGAGCGACATCATTCGCAGATCTATGAACAAAAACACATTTTGCTTCCTCATAACTAGATAGAAGCAGTTTACAATCTTGAACCAAAAGGTCAAAAGACGATAAATCATCTAACAAAACACAATTAACTGACATCACAAGTACCTGAGCATCCAATTCGAAAAGAACTCGATCCCATCCACACTCTTTAATCCAGCTCAATGCTTCCCGGAATGCTATAACTTCAGCACACTTTGCATCCATCTGGCTATAAAAAGAGCCTGCTTTAGCAGCCACAAAACTCCCATCATCCTTCCGGATTATACAACCGAAACCTACCGAACCTCGTTGCAAGCTTAAAGAGGCGTCAATGTTCGCCTTGATCCAACCGCGCGGCGGAGGAGACCAGATCGGGCGAGCCGGGTCGACAATGGTGCTTACTGAGGACACGACCCGAGCTGCTTTCCATTACTGCAAAAAATTCAGAGCCATGAAGAACACACCACTCGCAGTCTGACCCTGGCCCTTCCATACAACATTGTTCCTATTTTGTCACAAAGCCCATAAGATCATTAGCATAAGGGAGGCATTTTCCACAGAAGCAGAAGAGAAGGCTAAAGAAAACCACTCATTTAAAGAAGATGCAGAAGGCGCAGGCCAACCCAACGGCGAGCTTAACCAGCAGCTGCGGGCAAAAGGGCACTGAATCAGAATATGCAAGACATTCTCAGGGGCTACATGACACAGCGGGCATGAAGGATCAACTGGGACTCTCTTGGACTGAAGTGACGAGAGGCAAGGGACAACATTAACTAGAGCCCGCCAGCAGAAATTGAGCACTTTTGGGGGAACTTTAGCTTTCCAGAACCTTTTCCATATCTCGCTCCCTTCCCTATGTCGAAAGCCATCAACCAGGAACCTATATGCACTCTTAACCGAATAGTGACCTTTGGACTCGAATTTCCAGCACCATGTATCAGAACACGATGAGAGACTAAGAGGGATGTTCAAAATACAACTTCTATCTCTTTCGTTGAACATCTGTGCAATTAAACTCTTGTTCCATCTGTGGTTAATTATGAGATCTGAAACAACAACTCTAGCACAGTTCAAAGGAGAGGTTGTGGAAACCAGAGACTCAGGCAGCTCTCTCAACCAGGGTTGCCCCCAGACTGAACTGATTGACCATTCCCAATCCTCCAGTAAGCCCCAGCTCGAATCAGACCCCGAGTTTCCCATATGCTGCGCCATAAAAAACTAGAGTTACTTCCCAAAGGAGCTTCAAAGAAAGATTGTGTCGAAAAATAGCGGGCCTTAAGGACACGAGTCACTAAGGACTGAGGCCTGTTGATAATGTGCCAGCCCTGCTTCCCAAGCATGGCCAAGTTAAACTTATGAAGAATTTTGAAACCTAGCCCGCCATCAGATTTGTGCTTTGCCATTCTGTGCCAACCCAGCCAATGAATACCCCGATTTTGATCCGCTCCCTTACTCCACCAATATCTAGTCATCATGTGTTGCAGTTCATCACAAAGAGTCCGAGGAAGTAAAAATAAGCTCATCACATAGTTTGGCAAAGCTTGGAGGACTGTTTTCAAGAGAACCTCCTTACCTGCTTGAGACAGTGCCCGATGCTTCCAAGAATTCAGCCTTTTCCACAATCTATCCTTAACAAAACTGAACACTTCCCTCTTATTATTCCCAACATGAGAAGGAAGTCCTAAATAATTTCCAAAATCTGGTTTCTCCTCAACCTGAAGTACTGAGCATACAGAGTCCCGAAGAGCCACAGGAGTGTACCTACTAAAGGAGATAGATGATTTCTGAAGGTTTATCACCTGTCCAGACGCATTTTCATACATGCGAAGGATACGCTTGAGTTCCAAAGCCTCCTGAACACTTGCTCGGAAGAAGATCAAGTTATCATCTGCGAAAAAAAGGTGAGAAATCTGCGGGCCACCCCGAGAAACCCTATACCCATGAAGGCTTCCACTGCTTATATAATTTTGCAGGAGACGGGAAAGCCCCTCAGCACAAAGAATAAACAAGTACGACGATAAGGGGTCTCCTTGCCTCAATCCCCTTGTAGGAACAATAGGGCCTAACTCCTTGCTATCATGCAGGATCCAATAACGAACAGTGGAGATACAAGAGAACAGCAAAGCAACCCATTGTTGCGCAAAACCTAGCCGAAGAAGCATATCCCGAATGAAACCCCACTCAAGTCTATCATAGGCCTTGCTGATATCCATTTTGAGGGCCCCAGAAAACTCTTTTTTCCTTTGATGTACTTTAAAACCATGCAAGGCCTCAAAAGCTAAGATTATATTATCCTGAATACTTCGACCAGCAATAAAAGCACTTTGACTCTCCGAGATGATGGTGGGCAGAAGGGACTTAAGCCGCTTAACTATCATCTTAGTGATGATCTTATAGACCACATTGCAGAGGGCTATAGGACGCAAGTCGCTCATTCGCTCAGGCACAAACTTTTTTGGAATCAAAACTAAAGCCGTCTCATTCAACTTCAGAGGAATAGACCCAGAATGCAGACACTCAATGCAAAAACTAGATACATCATCTCCTATAATATCCCAATACTGCTGGAAAAAACCAGGATTGAAACCATCTAGCCCAGGGGATTTATCAATTTTCATGGAAAAGGCTGTAGACCTTACCTCATCACAACTGTATGGCGCTAAGAGAGAAGCATTATGATCCTGTGATACCAACGTCGGGACACACTGCAAAACATATTCAGAATTACAACTGTGGGAAGTAAAAAGAGTCATAAAGTAATCAGTCATCACACCCTTCAACCCCGAATTCCTATCCCGCCATACATTTGAATCATCCAGCAGTTTGACAATCGTGTTTTTCCTTTTTCGAGCACTGGCAGACTGGTGGAAAAAACGAGTATTAGCATCACCCTCCTTAAGCCAAAATTGCTTGGCCCACTGCTTCTAGAAGATCTCACGGAGATTTAGGAGGTGAAAGAAGCGGGCTTTAGCTCGTAAAAACTCAGTTATATGTTCCTGTAGGCGAGAGCCACGTAAACGGGACATGATAGCAAGGCACTCATCCATCTCCACTTTGTGCTTAAGACGAAGATTTATACCCCAAGATTTGAGAGCAGAACGACAAGCCTCAAGCTTACCCGCAGCATCCATGTTAGAAGAAAACTGCCAAATATCAAAAATAAGATTCCGGCAACCGGTCTCACGTAGCCACGTATTCTCAAAACGAAACCGGTGAGCATGACGCTGTTCCACAAAGCATTTAACTACAAGCAGGATAGGCAGATGGTCAGATGTAGAGAAACCCATCACTTCAGCTGAAGAATTAGAGAACCTAGCACGCCATTGAGCATTAGTAAGAACACGATCCAACTTAGATTCCACCCAACTACCACTGTTTCTGCTATGCTCCCACGTGAATGGGTATCCTGTCATAGGAAATTCCATAAGACCAGAATCACAAAGAGCCTTTCGAAACCCATTGATCAAGCGTGGAGGTTGGGGTCGACCACCTCGCTTCTCAGATGGAGAAAGAATATCATTGAAGTCACCCAAACACACCCAGGGAGCTTCAAGATGAGATGCCAGCATACGCAGTCTCTGCCAAGACAAGTGGCGAGAGCCACGATCAGCTTCACCATAATACCCTGTCAAGCGCCAAGAACCAACACCATCCATGCAGATTTCTGTATCAATATGATGTTGCGATGAACTTAAGAGAGAGATAGAAGAGACTGACCTCCACAATAAAGCC
The DNA here is from genome assembly GCF_001659605.2 of Manihot esculenta. Lineage (NCBI taxonomy): Eukaryota > Viridiplantae > Streptophyta > Magnoliopsida > Malpighiales > Euphorbiaceae > Manihot > Manihot esculenta. Next base: position 10,861,048 of record NC_035169.2, on the reverse strand, counting down.
AACCCTTCGCTATGACCCAAACTATCCACACTGAAAAAATCATCAAAGCCCAACAAACCTTTTATCTCATTCACCCTAGCAGAACCACATAAAGTTTCAATCAAGAAAAGAAAGTTCGGCCTCTTAACCCTGATCATCTCTTTCAGGGCTTGAATTGCTCGTGGGTTGCCAAGCCCACGACAGTTCCAACTAATACAACTCATTGTGATCGGCGGGCCTGAACCCCAGGACCCGCTGCTACTCCATTTTTTGACTGATTACTACCTGCACTGCTTGAACCGTGTACCACAGAGGACCTCTCCCCAATGACCTTCTTGTGATCGGGTCCCATGCGTCGCCGTTTAGGATCAACAATGGTTACACCAACTCCCAAACCCATAGCTTGATCCTCCCCAACATCAAGATCCTCTTAGCCCCTTTCCATATCATGATCATTATAGACCCCCGCATTTGGAGGCGGATTCAGTCCGCAATCAGTGAAATTACCAGAATTAAAACTCGACTGACCTTGGATGCTTTGCTCCCCTCCTCCTCCCTTAAGCCATCGGCTGCCAAGACTCTGAGGGCGTCGATGATTGGCACGTAATTTTGGCCCAAATTTTCGAACCACTGGCGCATTCCCAAACTTCAGAAGCTCCCTGCAAAATTTCTCTGTATGATCAAACAGTCCACAAATGAAACAGAAACTGGGTGCCCTCTCATAAGCAAAAGTTGCAGTGAACCATGCTCCATCACTCTTGCGCATTCTCAAGGATTTGTGAATGGGAGCTGAAAGGTCATGCTTGTATCGAAGCCGAACATAAGCCCTCCGAGTCAAAGTATCTGGTATTGGTATTTTTAGTTTTTTTTTATTTTTATTTTTTTTAAAATAGGTCTGTTAGTAATAATTAAAACGAGATTAATATAAAACTAAGGTACTTGAGCTGAATTTAATTATAAAAGAAATTGAATTGAACATTATCAATTGGGCCGTTAGACATGTTTGGGCTGGGCTATTTATATTTTGGCCCAAACCCGAAATATGAGGAAACTATCTTCTTCACTGTCCAGCTTCTGCTTAGCTTCTCAGCAAACGAGAGCAGAGAGGAGAGGAGAGGAGAGGGGAGGGGAGGAGAGGAGAGGAGAGGAGACCAGGCATTTTCCCTTCTGGCCACTGTCATGCCTCCAATACTGTCTTCACTTCATATCTCACACCCACGAATCAACCTCTATGTGAAACCGCTCTTCTTTTCCTTCACTCATTTCTCTCATTTTTCTCTTTCGCTTCGCAAATTCCCTCTGCCCTGGCAATCGCTCTCGATAAACCCTAGAACTCTTTCCTCTCTAGTATCCGCAGTGTCTCCAACTGAAAATGGCGTTAGCAGTGGCAAGTCCGGTGCCCTATCGGCTCCGCCGGTGGTTCTCGAAGAGGCTGTTCAAAAAATTGACGTCAATCCTCCAAAAGGAACCAGAGATTTTCCTCCTGAAGAAATGCGCCTCCGTAGCTGGCTCTTCAACAATTTTAGGGAGGTTAGAACTCTTCCCACCTCACTCTACATATGAGTACACAGAAACAACGCGATATTCATACAATTCATTAATTTTTTTTCCTTATTGATTGTTAAGGTCTCGATATTGTAAGGATTCGAAGAAGTTGATTTCCCAGTGTTGGAGTCGGAGGCATTGTTTATTAGAAAAGCCGGAGAGGAAATTAGAGACCAGGTTAACGTTTTAGCTTTAAGACTTACTTTATGGAATGAGATTGTTCAACTGGTTGCGTTGAAAGTTCAGAACTGGTTTAATATGCTTACATTTAGAATTTCTCATAATTTTTATCTTTGGAAAATAATATTCTTCTTTTTCTTTTTCATTTTTAATCTGATAAATGAGGCACTTACAATCTAGAATTACTTGTTTAACTAAATTGGGGTGATAATCCTGAATCAATTGTTTTACTAAATCATGGTGGCTCATATAGTGACCGAAGCAAAATTAGATGTAGAGGGGGGCCAAAATTAAAATACACACATAAATAATTGTTATGATTAATACAAATGAATAAATTATATTTTTAATTATCAAGCAATAATCCACATTGTTTTATAAAATAATATTTTATTAGTTATAAATGATCAACAAACAAGGTCTATGTTACACTTATTCGCAAATCTGGTCCACACATCTAATCTAGAACTTAAGATGCTAAGTGGGAAAAAAAAAATCTAGAATAAAGATATAGGCAATTCAGGATAAAAAGCAGCATGGTTTAGAGTTTTCTCCTAGAATGTGGGACTAGCATGTTGCAAATTGTTGTTGCTAAGTTATGAACGATTTTATTATGCGTAAAAATATTTTTCATTAACTAAATAATATTTTAAATAATCATTTATTATTTTAAATTTTCAATAAACAGTAACTAAAAATTTTGACTTTATATGGATAAATAAATAGAAAAAAATTTTATGCACAAAAAAAGGGGAATTCAATGCTTATTTTGTTTTTCTATAATTGATGTAAATTAATTTTAAATGTTAAATTTAATATGATTATGACTCTGAAGTTTAAAGGAAATTTTTTAGAGGCAAATTAATAAACTTAGTGATTAAAATTAAGATTTAAATAATTTAAATAAATATGGGAATTATTAAGATAGGTGTACTTTAGACTTGTAATTTAATTTTTTAGGATCTAACTATTACATGTATTCATCCTTAATTTTTAAAATTATGATTATAATATACCTTATTTTCCAAAAAAAGGGGGTGGGTTGGGCCTATAAATATTTTTTCTTGAGAGTTTTCAAATTGTAATTTTATTTTTTCTTTTCAAAATTTGTAAATTTCTTGGTGAATGCAATGAAGATTGTGGCCAGCAAATGACATTAGAAAAAAGCATTTAAAAAACATTAGAAATCTTAAATGGCATCTAGCATCAAAATGATGGTGCATAGGCCAAACGGGGAGTACGGATGAAGTTTGCTATTAGTTTGATCAATAATTTGGCAATATGAGAACACAGGATTTGTTTGTACTATTGTTCCTCTGGCCCTTCAGCATACCAATTTAGCAATCTATCACTTCTTAGAATGATAAATGAAAAGTACTTGCATGTCTGTAAAAATGCATGTGCTCAACTTGCATTTGTGCAGGCATCTGCTTTTTGTATCATGTGTGATATTCTTTCTTATTCATTTACTATTAATAGCCAAATTGGAACCTGTAGCTTGAATTATTTCTATTCAAATTCTTGATATGTTTTTGTTTCAGACACCATATCTTCTGATCTATTTCTTGGTGCAGCTATACTGTTTTGAAGATCGCTGAAATCGCCGTGTTGCATTGAGGCCTGAACTCACTCCCTCTCTAGCAAGACTAGTAATACAGAAGGGGTACTGAAAATTGTAATCTGTTAGTGATTGGCTGCTTTTAATTTGAAATAGCATGCGAGGCTTTTTTCTTATGCTTATTCTTTATATCCTTCTCCTTATCAATGCTTTTTTGATATGACAAATTTGATGCACAGAACCCTTTAAGTGTTCATGCGTTTATTTTCCTATGATTTTTTATATTCAGGTGCAGGTCCGGAATTTGATCCCTATGTTTTTTTTGGTTCAGAAATCAGTACCCCTTCTGCTGAACTGGTTTGTTATGGGTCAGTGCTGGCGATATGAGAGGATGACAAGGGGTCGTCGTCAAGAGCACTACCAATGGAATATGGATATTGTTGGTGTACCCGAAGTCACAGTAAGTGCTGCCAGCTTTATATTCTTTCTCAAGGATTATCCTGTTCTGATGGTATACTTCTTTTATCAGATTGAATGAGCATGGCCTTAATTGTTCTCATGGTGTCATTGCAGGTGACCTTTTAAGAATTTAGAATTTTTAGAATTTTTTTGCCTTCCCTCTGCCCTATGTCCACCTTTGTCTTCTTACTTTACACACCATTTCATTAAAGTACTAAAGATAGATGAAATGAACTGTAATCTTTGTTCTTGACTCTTTAACTTTAGCAATGTTATTTCCTTGTTATTTTAAATTAGTCTTTTATGTCTCATAAGTTTCTTGGTCAAGCTTATTCTTTAAGATTTCTCTTTGTATTTTGTAGGCTGAAGCGGAACTTATTTCTTCTATTGTCACATTTTTCAAGCGGAATGGGATAACTGCATCAGATGTTGGATTCAAGGTTTCTAGCAGAAAGGTATTGCATTTTTCTTGGAGGAATGTGGAATATTACTGGAGTGGGGGTTCTTTTGGTATTGCTTTTCGTAGATTACTTGATATCTTTCGGGAGAGTGACTGTCAGATTTGTTTCTCTTGTTGAGTTCTTGATTCTGCATGTGTAATTGGGTTCTTAACTTCAATAGGAATTATTAATAAAAAAGTAGTAGGAGCAAAAAAAAACTTAAGTTACCATGTGAATGGCTAGTTAGTTACCATGGATGATGGATGGTTTCCTCCAGTGGGGATTATTGTGCAGCTTGAGGACAAGATAATTTGCTGCTCTTGTTCCTGCATTTTAGTGATCTTTGGGTGAATAAATAAAATTTCATAATGCTACTGTGGTGGTTTGTATATAGGTAATGGTAATAAGAACGGTCATTATTTGTACATATATGACGGTATTAAGAACGGTCATTATTTGTACATATATGATGGTATTAAGAACGGTCATTATTTACTTTGTATGCTGAAATATGCATGCAGAATTAGTGGATCCTGCATGCTGAGCATCTGTCTATCTATCCATCCATCTATATATCTACAAAGCATGTAGGTTTTCCTACGGTGCCGCCAGGTGGCACGTTCTATGGAAAGAGTTTTTCCGTAGTCTGCCATGTGATACTATTTATAAAGAGATTGATTTGATCTATAATTAGTGTTCATATCTTATTTTAATTTTCTCTTTTATTTTTCTTAAGTATCATTATTATTCTCATTATTATAAGGAATTATTCTCTACAATTGATTGCCAAAAATCAAGGCTTTGTGATCAAATTTATCAATAAAAATTTATTATACTGTTCTTTGTTTAATTAATGTGCTTACATCTCATAGTTCGCATATATTTATCTTGGATCATTTTCTTTTCCTTTCACACAAGTTCTTAATGTGTTTTGTCAAATGTTATATATTAATTTATACCATTCATGAATAAACCTTTAACAATTTCAATTTAATCACATTTAATGAACTAATCTTTTAGCGAGATTATTATTAACTAAATAAAATTGAACTAAAATTTTTGGATTTCTTTTTTTTTTTTTGAGAGAGAAATTATAGGATTTTCTTAATTATTATACTTGTTAAAAATATTTTCTCTTAAAATATGATTGATGTATATATAAATAAAACATGATAGGATTAATGTGAATCTTGTGAGGTTATCAAAATTATAATGTGATAAATTTTTATAATTATAAAAAAGTTATTAATATAAGAAATGGTTTTACAAATCTTAAGCATATTTAATTAATGTTTATTTTAATTCTTAAGTATTTATTTCATTATGGTACATAAAAACTTAAAATTGGTTAAAGATTTAAAATTATATTTTAAAAATAAAATTATAAATGTATTGTACAATGCACTAGCATTTGGCTAGCATACTAATATTTGTTGTACTTTCTTCTTTTGCAGGTTTTGCAGGAAGTATTGAGGAGGAATTCCATATCTGAAAATTTATTTGGCAAGGTTTGCATCATCATAGACAAGGTTGGTTACTTGGTTGCTAAAGTTGGCATGTTTTGAGATGCAATCTCTCCTCATTCCTTTGTTGTTTATATCCATGGCTGATGTTGTCATAATCATATAAATGAAAATTTCATGTAGTGCTTGCACAGTCATGTCTTGCTTTAATTTGGTTATTTCTTGTTTCTCTTCCTTTGGGCACTACTGATGGTCTATCAAACAGATTGAGAAGATTCCTATAAGTGAAATTAAGAAAGATTTGAAGTCAGTTGGGATGTCAGAGAAGGCTGTTGAGGAGCTGCTGCAAGTCCTTTCCATAAAGTCATTGACAAAGTTGGAAGGTTGGATTCAACAAGTGGCATGAGAAGTTACTTTTGTTTTTTGGCCAAAGATTCTCAGGTTATTCTCCGGCATATTGCAAATGACAAGTGTTCAATGCTCAATTATAGTAAAGAATAGGGAACAAATGGTGATAGAAAAGTGAAACCTATTATCCTAAATTTAGTAAAATGGCAATATGTATCTCATGCTGCTAATACCTGAACCTTTTAGAGGTTGGACAATGGGTACTATGAGCGTTAAACCAATCACTGAATTCTATTATGGTCACAAGAGCACAGTTCATTACAATTATGTCACTAAACTTTAATGTTCCAATTGATAAATTCACTTAGCTATACAACCAAAACTAAAATTGACAATTTTTTATTGTTTTATTTAGCTGATTTTAAACCATTTAGGACGCATTAGATTAATACAATTATGTGGTGATATTCTCGTAGAGCGTTTAGCTTTTAAGACAGAGTGGCACACTATAAGTAGGGCTTATGGATCCTAAACTGTTCTATTTGAAGCCAAGAGACTCTACAAAATGCCAAGTATAAATTTCTCTTCTCCAATTGATCGTAACATGTTTAGTTATACTTAATTGAATAAAATTATTATTTTTAACTTAATTGTAATAAATTGATCTTTTGTGATCTTAGAATTATCTGCATGATGCATCATATAGTCTTTACTTTGATGCTATTTTTATGTTTACTGCTAATTAGCCCTCTCTGACCCTCCTATCTCTCTTTCTTGTTAATCTCCTGAAATATATACTCAAGGAGCTTATACCGAGTAGTTTTACCCTGTTTAGGCTATAAATTATATTAAAAACCTAATCTGCTCTTTATAAAACAACATAGAAAACTTCATACTTTTCTTTATGACTGAAATGATTGCTCAAGGGCACCTGGTCGAGATGGAAAAATTCCTAACTTCTTTGACTGCTTGTGTGACTGTAGAGGTACTTGGAGAAGCAGGGGAAGCAGTTGCCGATCTTAAACAACTTTTCTCACTTGCTGAAAAGTTTGGTTATTCTGAGTGGATTCAGTTTGATGCATCAGTTGTCCGTGGCCTTGCCTACTACACTGGTATCGTTTTTGAGATTAGATTTATGATATCTTCAACTATAGTTTAAGTTCCGTGAGGAATAATGCTAATGTTGCAGTTGTAGCATTTAATATTTAAATCTCTGCACTAGAACTACGCGATGTACCTCAAATTTGCCCTGTTTGCATCCTAAACATTAGCATGAGTGCCATCAGCATGTAAATGAATGAAACAAGTGGCATATAACAGTCTTGTTTGAAAACATGTGTAATTTTAGGTACTTCATTATATAGAAAACTGCATACAGCTCATCCTGTGCAAGAAACTCTTTCTTCCATGTCTCTGTAAAACAATATCGTGTGGACAATATGCATTTTACAGTCTGCTAGAAAGATTTTCTTGGATCTTCATTTTTCAGTGGTCAGTGCTATTCATCCTATTAGATCATGAACAGCTTGACCACAATGATTCTTCTCCTACCACCTTTTCAAGTAACCATCTAAACGGATTAAGTTTCTCCTAGGGTTTTGATAGAGAAGGAAAGTTGAGGGCCATATGTGGTGGTGGGAGATATGATCGCTTACTCTCTACTTTTGGTGGTGATGACATTCCGGCTTGTGGCTTCAGATTTGGTGATGCTGTCATAGTTGAAGTAAGTTGAAAGTTCTCTTTTTTTGATGGAGTGTTTCGATTCCTGTTTGTTTGGTAACTTCCAAAAGTTTTAGTTCATTGGCAGTGAGTAATATTACTCTTATCAAATGCTCTCTAAGTGAGATATAATTTTAGCACACATATTTCGCTATTAAAAGAAAACAAAAATTCAGGTAAAGGTAATCATGTTGGAAAAAAAACAGGTTCACATGGTAGCCAAATTCAGTAATTCTTTCTATATTGATCGGTGGTCCCCTATATATAATTCTATGATGATGTCTAATTATTTATGGAGAAACAAAAGAATGTTGTGAACGTCAGGATGGAACAACTTCTTACAGATATTTGTTGGCATAGAGCTACAGCAGGATGACAAACTTAAAGCGAAGGTCCTACCTAAAACAAAAATACTTAAGGAAGAGTTCGGAATTTCCACACTTTTATTTTGTGATAGTTAAGCTTGTACTTATTTACACCCTCGTGTATGGTATTTGACTTCTAGATTTGTAGCTAACTAGAGGATATCGACCCAATAAAGAATTAACCTACAATTGCATTTGGCTCCCAAGCAGGAAGAGTTTGGAGTATCAGTTGCTTGTTTTCTTGAATTTGATGGTGACATAAGCAGCTTTCTTCTTAAGTGACAATTTACTCAGTAGTTTTCACTGGGATTATAAACACAGGAAATTATGACTCAGGATCATATTCATTATCTTGTTTTTATCAAGAAATCATTAATTTGTTTCTGTGCTTCTATTTTATTCTATTTTTGTTTTTTGAATATCAACTATCTTTTGCTGGTGGTGATA